>NC_056739.1:1180879622-1180894622 GCF_019279795.1 Protopterus annectens | reverse complement strand
CACACTACAGCCATATACACACATCACTACCACCTCCCTCCTCTCTCCTTTCTTACCACTCCCCTCTCTCCTTACAGGCACAACCCACTCTCCTATCCCTCCCTTTCACTCCTTTACCTGCATAACATACACTCCTCTCCAGTCTTATACTCCATACCTTTAAACCACTCCTCCACCTACCACACTAACCATGCTCATTAATCTATTAATAACTTCACTTCTTTTACTACTCTCTATCCTTACATCATACCATACCAACATTCATTATCTCAAATCAACATATACCTCCTCCTGTATCAATAACACCCACTCAAATACAGACTTTACTACTATTTCTCCATCACTACACAACACCTTTCTCTTTCATTTCCATTACAAAAGTCTCTGGCTATCCCCCCCCCCATAACCTTAGACCTAAACATATACTCATTACAAAAAATACTGCCTTCCCATACCCAATTTAATACTTAGCATTCTCTTACTAACAGGTGATATCCACCCTAACTCTGGGCCAACTCCATCAAACCCCCTATCTCAACAAATGCCCCTCCTACCCTATTAACCAATACTCCCTCATACAATGCCCCTCCCCATCCTCTCCTACCCTTCATTCTAACTAACACTTATACATAATGGCTATTAACATTCAAAGCCTTCATAATAAAACCATGGACCTTCATGCTTGCATCTCCCAATACCCCCCGCTACCTACTTACACTACCTGAAACCTGGCTGAAACACCATATTCCCAACTATGAAATCTTGTCCCCTGGATACATCTATTGTCTAGGCAGGACCACTAAAAAGGTGGAGCTGTAGCAATTCTTTACTCAACATCTCTCCCTTTCCCCCATTTCTCTTAACCTACCTGATTTTCACCCAGCAGAAATCCTAACACTAAATGACCACCTTAACAACCACAAAAAACTAGCAACTGCTGCCTTCTATATTCCTCCTGGCAAGAATATCCATATTCTTGAAAATATACTGTCCAGGGTTTCTCAAAACCTACCCTATGAAACTATACTGCTAGGAGATGTGAATATTGATTGGAAAGCCCTTGAGACCCCTTCACCTGTCCAAAGCATCAATCTGTTCGGCTTCACCCAACTTATCTCTACCCCTACAAGACTCACCAAACACTCCAATCAAGGCACAACAACTGAGTGGATCCTATGTAATAGCACCTATTATCAACCCCCACAACACTACCTGATGCTCTAAGTGACCACCTACCCATCAGTATAGAGAGAGACCCACCCAACAGCAAAAATCACATCTGTACAAAGTCTGTCGTAAACTCAAAGACATCAACCCCTCCTCTCTCAATGACAGTCTCTCTGCCATAAACTGGTCCATCCTGCACTTTCTTCCTCTTGAAGATGCTGTACTCGAATTTAACTGCATCTTCCTAAACATTCTAGACCCATTAGTCCCCTCCAACGTAAAATAATAATAAAATCAAACTATGTCCCCTGGCTCAGTAAAGACACTCGCAAACTAATGCACAAAAGAGACAATGCCTGGAAAACTTGGCTAAAAAGTAAATCCCCCACCCACCTCCAACTATTTACAGAACTTAGAAACCAGACTAAGAAACAAATATACAATGATAAAAAGTCCTTCTACGCTAAGACACAAACCACCACTCAATTGAATCTTAAAAACATCTGGAAAAGTATTAACTCCATCCTCCACCCTGGGAAACTCCAAACTCCCAATCCCGGATGAAGCCGGTACTCAGGCTTTGGTTGAACAGCGCGCCTAATGGCGCTGCAAGTTCATGCCTGACTTCATGTAGGCTGCAGCCTGGGATGTTATCAGGTCCCATGGAGGCTGTATTTTTTGCCCTTGAGAGGGCAGTGATGACTTGCTCCCTAGAGGTAAGGAGAGGAGGGCAGTTGCTGGGGATGTCCTGATATAATGATGGGGGGACAGAAGGGTAAAGTTTTCACTGAACTGGTCTGCCAGCAGATTGGCTACATCTACTGCATTTGTGTATGTGGTGTCCCTGACCACCAGTTCTGAGCAGATCTGAGTGCTTCCATTGAGATTGCAAATATATGTGAAGAAGGCCTTATGCTTGTCTTTAGTAGATGGGGCCAGTTTGGACTCTAACTTTGCTTTGGAAGATTTCACTAGTGCTCGTATTTGCTTGTTCAGTCTAAGGAGAGATTGCTTCCAATTAGGCACCTGCTACTTCTTGGTCCTGGACAGTAATTCATTTCCTTTTATTTTTGAGTTTATTTATTGCAGATGTCCACTGGACAGATTTACTCTTCCTTGAGGAGGAGGATTTTGTCCTGTTGGATATTCCTGATTAAATGCAGCTATATAAATGCTCGTATAGTACTTTGGTGTATGTTTGGACATATGTGTCATTTCCTATGGAAGGGGAGGGGGCTGTAAAGCTGTTTATACCTTCCCTCAGGAGGTTGTAATCAGCTTTGTAGAAGTTTTTTTTGTTTGACCCTAGCTGGGGGGGGGGGGGGTGACTTCAAAAGTGACTGCTTTGTGGTCGGATCTTACCAGGGAGGGTGACACTGTAGGGATGCTGCAAGTGGTTACTCATGTTGGTTAATACCAAGTCCAAGATATTTTCACATCTTGTGTGGATGTCAACCAGCTGGTCCAAGGCACTTTCATTGACGAAATCAAGGAATCTCTGGGCATTTGTGTTTTGGCATGAGTAGTTCTTGCAATCTATGGTTGGATAGTTAACGTCACACAGGATCAAGGCAAATGGTTGAATTTTTTTAGATTTGAAGAGGTCCAGATAGGGGGCGTGAGCATCTTGAGTCAAGGCTGGGGGTCTGTAGCTAACTATTATTTGAATAGGGGTCTTGTCACTGGTTAACTGCACCTGGAGTGTCTTGGCGTCATACTGTTTGAGGTGTGTATGTCTTTTATATATACTGCAACTCCACCTATTTTTGCTTTGCTGTCAACAGTTTGGGGTCTGAATGCATGATAGGATGAGTAACCTGGTATGGCTGGGATGCTCTCCGCAGCTTTGAACCAGGTTTCTGTGACTGCATAAATGTCAGCATCTTCCAGGGTTATGAATACTTGCAACAATTGCAGTTTCATGTTTAGACTCCTATAGTTAAGCAGCATGACCTTTAATTTGTATTTTGAGGAAATTTTCATGTTGGTAGTTTTGACCTCATGGCCTTAACGAATTATGTTTAGTTCTCTCTGGCAACAACTGTAAAAGGAGTTCCCTAACCTTACACATGATATTTAAGTTTTACACAAACCACACCTCGTATTTTCCTTTTATTCATTTTCCCTTTATTTGTACCCGAACTGCTGCTTTTCATTCAGTTTAATACGATAATGTAGTTGCTTAAGTTCTCTAATGAACTGGACTTTATGCTATTTCTGTAGGTTTTTATGAATGGCTGTCTTTCGGGATGAGGTAGTACACAGTCACAGTGTGTAGCAGCACTGCCTCACAGCAAGAGATTCTCCAGCATGGTTGTTAGCTTGGGTGTTTTTTTTAACACCTTTATTGAATCATCACTGGTCACATAGGCAAATTTACCTTTATATAAAAGTAATCAAACTGTACTAACAAGTTCACATTTACAAACATTATATTTCACATATATTGCTATATATCATATAAACTAAGCAACATTACATAAATTATTCAAATCCTGCCCTTTTTTAAACAAGAAACATCTTTATTAAACCATCACTTATGACACAAACAAGCACACATTTATATAAATAGAAACAAACCACAACAACACAATCCTAACTGCATGCATTTTACATCACAAACCATTCTGACACACAGTTGCAAACTTTATACTTTATACATCACTTATAATCTACCCAATCATTTTCAGTTAAACATTGCATAGCTCATTTAAGTCCTGCCTTCTTTTAAACTTCATTTATCCCCTGTATCCCCTGTATGCATTCTTCCCACAATGCCCATTTTTTTCTATGTAGTTTGCTGCTACTCTTTTCTAAAGATTTCAGTTCCAGTTGTTTTACCTCTGCTACTATATTCACTACTTCTGTTATAGTTGGTTTAGATTTTGATTTCCATTTTCTAGTAATTGCTTTTTTGGCAGTCACCATAATTAGACACAGCAAAGCCTTACTATCTAGGCAATTCCGATTCTGTATCATAGCTCGGATTAATCACCTCCCTTGTCACACCAATCTGGCACCCAGCATCTCAGACAGTGCATCCCGCAGTAAATCCTTAAAGTCTGCCAACTCAACTCACTCCAGGAAAATATGTTCCCAATTACCTCTTTCCTTTCACACCTCCAACATGTGCTGTCTACTTGAGGAAAAATTCTCTGTAGTCTTCCTGGTGTATAAAAACATCTATGCAAACATTTTCAAACAAAAATCTTAAATCTAGATTTTGTTGCATTTTTGGGAGACATACATATATCCTGCCATTGTTTCTTTTTTAATTTGTTTATCCAGACTCTCTTCCCAATCCTTTCTAATCTCCTCTGATAGATTCTTATAATTATCATGCAATATTTTATATGCTCCACTAATTATTCCTTTTTTAATGGCAGCCTCTTTTTAGATTCCACCAAAAACTCTACCAGTGCTGGTTTTTCGTTTAGGACCCCCTTATTTCTTTTTCTTTGTCTATACTAGGATATCAGTCTTTGATATGGAAGGCAATCTCTAACCTGCAGTCCAAATAAATTCTTGGTGTCTACCTATTCTATCAACTTTCTCTAGTTATTTGCTCCTAATACCTTGGCTCCTTTGCCAGTTTTCTCCAATAAATTCCAACCCCCCTCTTGCCTATTGTCTATATCCTTAATTGCAGTCATCCTTATCAGCAGACTCTCCTTTCTCCACTCCCATGTTGGCTTAGCTCTTAGGATATTTTCTGCTATTTTATAGATATAATATTCTGTATGATTACTGTTATTCTACTTAAAGGCCTGCATCCAAAATCACAGTATCTCCTTTTTTCCTGCCCCCCCCAATGCTTCATCATGACCTCTTTCCATTTTTAATTATAGTTTTCTGTTTGTGCTATGTATGGGAGCCTTAACTGTGTAGCTCTGAAATACCCCTTCAAATCAGGTAATCCCAATCTGCTCTGTTCTACTGGAAGAATCAGCGTATCCCACTTGATTCTTGCTATCTTCCCCTCCCAGATAATATCCTTTAGCTCTTTATTAATTGCTATCAACAACTTCTCCTCTGGTTGATAAAAAATATGCCTGACCTGTGTATAAGACAAATGAGAATAAAAACATTGTAACTGCTTGTATCTTAATCCATACAACAAAGCTTCCAGTTTCTCAGTTACTGTACTATCTTTTGTTTAGTTTCCACATATCCTTAGCTGCCACATCAGAATACCTTTTAATCCATACTCCTAAATATTTCATTTTATCATGTCCCCATAAATATGGATATTGCTAAATCAATTCATATGTGGATACATAATTTATCTCTATTGCCTTTGTTTTTGCTTCATTAACTTTGTATCTCAAAAAGATATGAAACTGTCTCAAAATGTTCCAAAACACTGTAATGTCTCTCTCTGGTTTTGTCAGGTATAAAGTTATATCATCTGCAAACACAGCCAGCTTTTCATGACTACCATACCAACTGTATCCTTGAATTTCTGAGTCCCTTATTTTCTTTGCCAATGGTTCTAAATATAATACAAATAAAGTGGAAAGAGGACACCCCTGCATGGTTCCGCTGATCAAGCAGAATTTATCAGAAAGGACCCCACCCACCTAAATTTTCATCTCTCTCATATATTCTCCTAATCAGCCTACTAATTTTATTTTCAGAAAATGCAAATACTTCCATTGCCCTCCTCATAAAGTACCAGCTTACTCTGTCAAATGCTTTCTCTGCATCAAGATCCACCACCAACAATGGTATTTTCTTACATTCTGCTTCCCTCTGGATCATCAATGTTCTGTTAATGTTGTCAACTGTTTGCCTCCCCTCCACAAAACCACAATGATCCATATCTATCAATTTTGGCATTGCTTTTGCCATTCTTTTAGCCATTACAGACATGATCACTTTGTAATCATGGTTTAGTATTGAAATGGACCTGTATGAAGCTGGATCTTATGGATCTTTACCCTCTTTAGGTATTACAGCTACCACTGCTTTCTTCCAGGATGCTGGTACTTCTCCTCCTCTTAAAATAATGTTAAACAAAACCTTCCAGATCTTTATCAGTTTTTCCCTCCTAGCTTCTAAACTTCTGCAGGAATACCATCTATTCCTGAGGACTTTCTTGTAGATTGGTTATACATAATGATTTTTATCTAATTTTCTCCTATCTTAACTGTTTGTAATTGAGCCTCATCTACCTCTAACCTTGGCATATTTAGTTCTTCCATAAACATTTCCAGTTGTATCTTTTCTTGGCTTCCATATTTCTCTGCTTTATACACACTTTCATAGAATTTCCAAAATATTTCTAATACTTCTACAAGATCGCTTGTTACCATCCTTGTTACATGTTCCCTAAGCTTGGTGACAGCCCTTTCTACTTTCTGCTGCGTGAATCATTGTGCTAAACATTTTTGTGCTCTACTATTATCAAAAAAGAGTTGTTCAACAGCAATCTTTCTAAACTCATATATATTATTGAGGTACTTATTTTCTGCTTTGCATTCTGCAGTTGGTCCTCTTCTTGTTCTGTGAGATTCCCCATATTCTGCAAACTTTAACAGTTGTCATTCCTTCTAAATAATTCTTGTTATTTCTTAACCATAGCTCCCTTTCATTTCAACCCCACCCTATTGTTATCTCCACCTTAAGTTTATCCCACTCCCTAGCTATAATTTCAAAAGTAATTTCTATCCTCTCAAATAGCTCCTAAATAATCTCCACTACCCATTCCTTAAGTTTATCTCTTTTCAACAGATAATGGAAAAGCACCAGTGTCTCATTTTTTTTCATTACCCCGTGTTTTTATTTTAGTTATTAATGGTGCACGATCTGACATAGTTATTGGGTGCATATACCAAGACCTTCAATTACATGCACATGTTCCTGTGAAATATAAACTCTGTCTAGTCTAGCCCAGCTTTTGTATCTTGGGGAAATCATATGTAAATTCACTCTGAACTCCTATTACTGAATTTTCATCTTACATGCCAAATATTTTCATAAATTTCTTCAAAAATCTACCATCCTTTTTTGTTATACTTTCCCTCAAGGGCCAACCAGACACATCTTCACACCCCCAAACCACTTCAAATACCTTACAGCCTCATCACCTCAATCACCTAACATCCATCATCCTAGCATCTCTGCCATACAGCATGCAAACTACACTTGCATCTCTCTCATTAGCCCTCACAATACTAGCCTACATCACATCAGTACATACTAACTCACCTCTAGACAACACCACATTCCATATAACACATTTCCACACCCACAAAAACTCACACAAACTTCATCAGCCCCACAATTCTCAATCTTAATACTACACTTTATATGCACAACATTAGCACACCAAGATTCAGCACTAGAAAAACCTCACATAGATACAGCATTGCAGTACCACACATAACCAAACACATACTATCAACCATAAAGAGGCTACTAATCTCTGGTGATGTACACCCAAACCAAGGTCCACTCAAAACCAAACAGATATCTGACCTACTAATTCTTAATATAAACATAAGTACTGCTAATAAGATACATGAACTGCATGCATTTATAACCCATTATGCTCCTGACATACTGACAATCATAGAGACATGGCTAAAACCTAGAAACCAAAAAGTAGAAATCCTCCCCCCAGGTTATAATATCCTACGACTGGACAGAGTAGACAGAAAAGGAGGTGGAGTAGCCATTCTCTTTAAAAACACACAACCTCTAACTCCTTCAAACCCCTCTACCTAAATTCCATAACACCAAAACCCTTTCTTCAGTCCTAGGCTTAAACAAAGCAAAACAAAAAAAAATCTACACGCTCTGCTGTTACATTCCACTAGGAAATGACAGTCTCCCATAATAGTGGAAATCTTACAGTGGACAAAAGATAACCTACCACAAGAAACTATCCTACCAGGTGCCCTAAATACTGACTGGACAACCTGTAACTCCACTAACCACATTAATCTCTATGGGTTCTCTCAACTCATTCAAGAACCCACTAGAACAGACAAAAAGAGCACAAAAACAATCCATTCTGGACTGGGTACTGGTCAATTACCTCAAGCAAAACTACCAGACAGGTTTCCTACCAGATGGCCTCTATGACCACTTCCCCACATTCCTACTAAGCAAACGCACTACCCTACCCAGGCACATAATTCATAGACTAGTACGAGATGATCGCAACCTAAACCCTAATGATCTCAACACTGTTCTAAGCCATTGTAACTGGGAACCACTACAAATCATTGGATTAGACCAGGCAGTTGACTACTTTACTACTTTTGTCAACATCCTTAACAGACTTGCTCCTAATAGGAAAGTTAGAGTGAAAACCAACTATGCAGCATGGCTAAGCAGAGAAACTAGAGTCCTACTAAACCGCAGATATAAATCCTGGAAAATCTGGAAAAGGGAAAACACCACCTGCTCTAACAAAACTACCAACAGCTTAGAAATCTGGCCAAACAACAAACCAGACAGGATAAACAGAACTACTTCCTAGTGGCCCAAAGCAAATATTCTAAAAACCCACAAAAAGTCTGGCAGTCTATCAACTCCTTACTAAAACCAGGCGAAACCACTACTCCAGACCCAAACTCCGCCAACAATACCATTGACATAGCCACTCAATTTAATCACCACTTTATAGAATCTATCCTGGCATTATCCAGTCAACTATCCAAAAATAGCCCTTCATGCACCCCAACCAATCATCCACAAAGTACTCCCCCCTTAATCTATTTCCAGTCCCCACCTCTATAATCAAAAAGCTCCTTCTAAAACTAAAACCTACCACCCTTGCAGCCGACAACCTACCTGTTAACTTCCTAAAAATGGCTGCTGAATCTATATCTTACCTGGTCTCCATCCTTATAAACCGTTCCATACAGGAATCCCATATCCCAATACTCTGGAAAGTTTCATATATCATTCCTCTTCATAAAGGCGGGAACTCTTATGTTTTTTTTTCAAACTATCGACCCATCGCCATTCTATCCCCCCATTTAAAATTCTGGAGAAGTGTATCCACTTCCAAATCATGAAACTCCTGAACACACATCAACTCCTGTACACCACACATCATGGCTTCCACCCACATCATAGCACAACCACTGCTCTTCTCTCTTTCACTAATCTAGTTAACCAATACAGGAATGACAATAGCTTTACATTTGCCATTTTTTTTATCTCTCCAAAGCATTTGACATGGACTCGCACCCCATTCTGCTAGATTCTCTAGCCTCACTGTCCTTTGCCCCCATCTACCATAGCCTGGTTCAGAAACTACTTACCTGACAGGCAACAATCGGTCCAACGGCAAGGTATACTGTCCCCTCAACTTCCCACCACCATAGGTGTCTCGCAAGGCTCAGTATTGGGCCCACTTCTCTTTTCTATCTTCAGCAATAATCTACATAGTTCAACCCAGCATGCCACACTTATTCAATATGCAGATGATTCAGCTTTGATCTGCTCAGCCCCAACTCCAGCCATTCTGCAACAACAAACCCAGTAAACCTTTAATTTTGTAGAAAAATAGATTTCTCATATCCAACTCATCCTAAACCCTAATAAAAATAAATTACTGTTTACCCCTAACAAATCAAAAACTGCTCCCCTCTCCCTAACCATCACCTCTAAAAATGGCACTACCATTTCCCCTTCTGACCAAACCAAACTTCTCAGCATTGAAATTGACAATAACCTTCACTTCGATGTCCATATCTCACAAACCATCAAAAAGGTTCACAAAAAATGGGCACGCTATATAGAGAGAAAAACTCTCTCTCATGCCAAGCAAGACTCACTGTAGCCCAGATTCAATTATTGTCCACACTAATACATGCAGCACCAATTTTCACCCACATCAGGAAAATAGATCTAGACAAACTAGAGTCATGTTACAATAAGATCGCCAAATTTGTTAAAAACACCACCTTCAGAATACATCACTGTGCTGCTCTAAGAGAACTAAATTGGCTAGAACTACTTCACTTAATTACCACCAGCTAGTCACTGCCTACAATATTCTTAAATACCTTGATAAAACCCCATCATTAACTCAACTACTTACCCACTACACAGCAAATCACCCTCTCCGATCTAGTGACAAATCTCTCCTCTGCATCACTAGAGCAAACAATACTGCAGGAAAAGCACTATATTCACACTCCGTTGCTAGAAACTGGAATTGCCTTCCCCCCTCGCTGACCACTGCCAGCACCACCTCACACTTCAAAACCTCCCTCAAATCACATCTAATGAATGCCTGCCTATGTCCCTGTATTACTTAAACTTAAGTTTTCCTATTCCTACTCCTCCTACCCTTTCACCAGTTCCAAGTTAGACACAGTTAATTCCTCTATAGGACTACAACTCTAATAGCCATTAGTCCAGCCTGTAAGTAGCTTCTATCCCTGTTATTTGTAACTTCTCTGACTGCTGAAAAGTGCCTTGTCTGCTTGCATTTCTAATGTAAATATCTGATTGTTTTCTTGTATAACCTACATGATTGCTGTACTACTCTGTATAAAAATATTTTTCTCTTGTTTAACTTGAACTACTCTGTAAAAAAAAAAAAAAAAAAAAAAAGATTTTTCTCATGTCTAACAATGTGGAGCGTTTCTCCCCGGGCCTCCGCTGTAAATGGGCCTAGTCCAGTCAGAACTTCCCGGTTAATAAATGGAAAATGTTGTGTCTTTCGGCTTTTCCCGGTTAGGGGTCGCCACAGCGGAACTCCGGTCCGCTAATGATTGGCAGTAGAGTTTTATGGGCTGGCTTGCCGGGCCTAATGCACAACCTTCAACAAAGGAACGCCCATTCACGCATGTCGTCACAATGAAGACACTCTAACTGAGAATCGAACGGCCAACGTCTAACTGTGAGGCGACAACGCTACCGCAGCACCACCACCGCAGTTAATAAATGGAAAATAAAAAATAAAAAGAAATACAATAAAATAGTCCCCACCTACAATTAATATTCCTGGCTGAAAACTGATAATTTCTCCCTGAATTTTCTTAAGCTTCATTATAGCAGTTTTAAGTGGAATATAAATATATGCCAGTGTAATCTTCCTCCCTCACCAGCAGCCCCTTAGCACTACAAATCTGCCATCATCTTTTTTATCCTCTTCTATCACTACTGGAGCTCCTCTTGAAATAAGTACTCCTCTTTACCTTTGTCCCAGATATTTTGCTGAATAACCATCCTGAAAACCTTTCTTTATTAAATTCACATGTTTAACATAGCAATTTGCACTCTACATTTTTAATACAGTTCATTATTCTTTCTTTTGTATTTATCTGTGAGCCTATTATGTTTAAAGACATTACAGAAAACATCATTGTATTAAAAAGTTATTATTCCTACCTTTTATGTACAACACATTTTTTGTTAAATGTCTAGTTCCAGCTTTTGTGTTACATGCATACATTGTTTGGCAAGATGAACTTTTATATAGTTGTTGCTTGTCATATCCATTTCAGTCTATGTCACATCTTAAAAAACTCTCTATTTTATTGAAATCCCTCAAAAAATACCCCCTTAAATCTATTACTTTAATACTAACATACAAAACTATCTACATCTTCAAATAATGGCATTTTAACCTTCTAACATAAACAAATGTCCCAAACTGACAGCCACACTCACAAACTTGAGTTAACCTAAAAGAAAGTTATCCACGCTAAGATGCATGGTGCAGCCTGTGCTTCTACTAAGTTCTAACTGTTTTTGTCTTATCTATACAGCGCTCCCAGTTGGGAAAACCCCTGAATGCTTTCAGAGAATATTATCTCCTAGCCAGTTTCTCTCTCTCTTTTTTTTTTTTGTTTTCCCCAGCCAATTACTTTCCACCAGCCTGTAACTAACTTCTCTTTATCAGATTGTCTCCATGGAGACATGATGGCCAGATACAGAATTGCTACTAAGCATACATTTGTTAGAAAAAAGCCTCATAATATCCAATATTCTTTTTCATTTACTTGCTTTCTCTAAAATCTTATTACTAAATCAGTCTAAGATCCTTAATCCAGTCATGCACCCATGCAAGACTAAGAAAAGCGCATTAATTTTTCTTTTGTCATGCTCTTTTAACGAGGCTTTTTTTAACATTGCAGTGCCCACATTTCATAAAACAAACTAAAGAAGAAGAAAGAAGGGAGAAAGAAAGGAAAACAGAAGAGCAGCACCTATTTACAATCCCCATCACACTTAAAAATAAATAACTGAGAAAACTTTACTTTATACCATGCAAAGAAAACCACATATCGCAAAAACAGTACTATTAAAAAGCAGAATCTCCTTCTGCTTCACAACTCACTTTTTGTTGGATAAACTTTTGCATTTCCTCCTTAGCATGTACTTCAGCAAAAAAATATTTTGTCCCTCCCGGGAAGAATACCATGAAGACAGATAGGTACAGCAGTTTGAATCTCACACCTGTCTCTCAATATTCCCTGAATAGTGGAATTAATGTTTTCCTCTTCTGCCTGGTGTACAATGAATAATCACCCTCCAAAAACACTTTGCTCTCTCCCAGTTTTAGTATTTTGTCTTTCTGACATAGTTTTGTCAGAATCAACTCCTTCTGCTGGCAGGATTGCATCTTTACTATTAAAGGTCTAGGTTGCTTTCTCATAGCCAGGTTTGGAGCATACACACAATGTGCCTTTCAAATAACTCCAGATGTGGAATACCAGTCCAGTTGCTTATTTGTACTTTCATAAAATTAATGCAGCCTGTTCCTTCTAGCTTCTCTGATATAGTTGAAAATCTCAGGTTTTCCCTATGTGCTCTTGTTCTCTAACTCTATTATTTTTTTGAAACACCTCCTCCTGAGCAGTCCCATATTCAGCTGATTTTTGCAGCTTTATCACCTCATCAGAATATCTGCTTAAAGCTTCTCCCATTTTTTTCCAGCCTTTTGTTGTTTGCAGTGATATACTTCATCAGTGTTTCATTTATTTTAACCAGGTCTTTGTGCAATTGTCTTACATCTTACTGGAGGTTACTGGAAGTCATGTCTGGAGGTTGCATTGCTTTTTGCTGAATAGCTGCAGAATTTCCCCGTTAGTATTTCTTCCACACTTTTTTCTAGCTGATTTTTTCAGGTGCTCTGTATTTCTTTTTTCCTGGCATCTAGGCAATACACTTCCTAGCCAGTTACTGAAATTTACCTATAAACACAAAAGTCTACTGAACTTCTCTGTTCAGTTTCTGTTTTCACACTGGGAGAGCTAGAGTTAAGCTGTTACTCACTGTGCAGCCACCTTGGAAGTCTGTTAGCTTGGGTTTCTTGAGCAGAGTCTGCATACTCTCCCAGTTTCAGATGTTTTCCCTGGATACTCAAGTTTCCTCCCATATCTCAAAGACATGCAGTAGGTGGACTGGTGAGTCTAAAATTTCCTTACTTATGTGTGCAATATACATGCAATAAAGAAGAAAATCCTGGCAATCTACTTTCATTCTCTAATTTTTCATTAAACTCTGTAGATGGTGGCGGTTGTTCTCAGGTTTACTATAAGACTTACACATGACTCGACAACATTGGATGGAAAGCTCACTAGTGAGTTGTGTTCTACTAATTAATTATTTTTCAGTGCTTTGGTCAGTTTTTAATTATTTAGAATGGGATGTTAAAGATCGTATATGTTAGATATGCTGTGTAGCTGTTTGCTTTACTTAGTAGTTGTTCATTTAAAGTAGTCTTGTTACTATTTGGTATGACTGCCAATGATACTGTCTTCTAACTGATTAACTAATTTTTTGTTTTAGTTTTTATTTTCATTTTAATTGCTTTAGATTTCATTTCAGTGGTAAGGGCTTGTAGTTGTCACTGCTGAAGTGACACCTCAAGTGCAAAAATGGGGAAAAGGATTGTGGATGGATGGATGGCTGTGTATATACTTCATATCTGCAGTGTTAGAAGATTTTGTTTTGCAGCAGCACACATTAAAGGAGATGAGTTACAATGAGACTGTTTTAATTTTTTGTTAAGTTTTTCTTAATTGGTATTTCTTTTGGAGTGTAGTTGGGCATGTATTTTTACTGAAACCGCATAGTTTATGATCTGATTCATTGGTATTGGCGGTTTGAAAAATGTGGATATGGTCCCTGTTTTATTTCTTATTGTATTTTACTTTTTGTATTTGATATGGGTTTAAGGGGGGTTTTGAAGAGCTTTATGTGTATGTGCAAGCATTCTGAATGTAGTGCAATTTTTTTTTTTTTGCTTTAGAGTAACTTTGGGTGAAGCATGCCTAAATTCCTGTTAACATTGGTAGAATAGTAACAAAAAATACAAACGCATCAGCTCAGATAAACACACTATTCCACCATTAGATCTAGCCATATATATGAGTCTATACATAAACATACATACACACACACACATATAATATATATATATATATATATATATATATATATATAGATCTATGTTAGATTATCAAAGTTCTGAAACTTCGAAATTCATATGGCCGAGACCATATGATTTAAGTTTTGGAACATCAAACATTAAAAAAAAAAATAAAGTAAATAAATAATAAAATAAAAATCTATTTTTAACGGTTTGCAGGGGGGCAAGCCCTGCTGTGCCCCCACACCCCCTGCTAAATAAATATACTAACTCCGAGATCACACTACACTGTGGAAAAGGGTAAATTTCCTGTTCTGTACTATACCATGATCTCCATTCAAAATGTTCTAAGTTTGAAAACTTCGATCATATAGTCCTGACCATATGACCTCAAAGTTCTGAAACTTCAATAATTTGATAGGGATCCATATATATATATATATATATATATATACATATACACAAAAAACTTCTAAACTTAAAAA
>NC_056739.1:1180732122-1180874622 GCF_019279795.1 Protopterus annectens | reverse complement strand
AAATCTACTGCCAATCATTAGCGGACCAGAGTTCCACTGTGGCGACCCCTAACCGGGAAAAGCCGAAAGACGCAACAACATCCTGCTAAGGATCGGATGTCTAGCCAGCAGACAAAAGCTTTTCGGTGCCTTCCTCTCACACAGTACATATACTGAAGCATGAGGATGCTGGTATAAAAGATGTATGGGTGCCAAAATCTAGAGCTTACTTGCCTCTAACTAAAGGAGGCTTTAACAAGATATAAGGCAAGTCCACATTTCTACACCTATGTCATACCAGGAAGGGGGTGAAAGGGACCCCACCCTAGCCAAGGAACAGTAGTTGAGAAAAAAACACAATCAAATACAGGAAAGGAGAAGGGCGGAGTGATAATACTGCAACAATGATCTACTTGAATATCTTCTATTATTTTAAATTTCTTACACAACTGTACTACGATCATAATTACATCACTGCTGCAGAAGCATAAAGCTATATGTGACAACCGCCAAAGCTTAGACAGATAGGGTAGAGAACGCAGGACCAGATTCCAGAAGACATTGGAGAACAGATCCAACAAATCCTGTTCTGGCTCTGGAAAAGGATTCAACCTTACAGTGTTTATTGAAAGCGTGCACTGAAGATCAAGTTGCTGTTTTTAGAACAGCTATAGAGTCCATCCTTTTTCAAAAAACCATAGAAGTAGCCATAGCACTAGAGGAGTGTGTCAACATTCTGGGGGAGGCTTTTGTCCTGTCCAAGTAGTACCTGAGCTGTCTGTGGACATCCAGGGAATGTACTCTTTCTCCTTTGTTTTAGTTTGGGGAAATAAAGTAAAGGAAATAGACTGACTCAGACTGAACTCAGCTGCCAACTTAATCATAAATGAAGGATTAATGCCAACAGTCACACTACTGGGAGCATGTCAGGTGCTAAAGGTAGTTCCAGAGAATATGAACTGGTCAAAGTAAATCACCAAAACTACCTTTGGTGGCAGTGGAGTTTACTTTTTCTCCACTGCTGTACAACACTGGAATTGGTGTATATAATTTCAATGGGGTGTCGTCTCATTTTAGGGGGGGGGTGCACCCCATGCAAAAAAAAAACACTTTCCTTGGAATCTGGCAGTTTCAGTGAACATTTTTCAATGAATTTTGTTTGCCAAAACTGTCTTTGGCGAATTGACATTAAACCACAGTATTATTATTAGAGACCAAATTGGGCTGAACAGACATTAGAGCTTGCAACTTAGATACTATTCTAGTTGAGGTCAGAGCAATAAGCAAAGTTGTCTTCCAGGTGAGGAATTTTAAGGAAGTACAGTTGTTTAAGTTTCACTTACCTGTAACAGACAATCACAGACATACTGCCTTAGTGGCATATGGGTAGTAGTGTTCTACTACCCTTACTACCCTCCTTTTAGCAGTCTCTCAAAGCTTCAAGCTCCTCTCCCTGCTTTTCTGTGGCTGTGAAGGACTGATCAGCTGCCATAGCACGATAGTCTTTCATAGTCGCAAACAGCAGCCCTCAGTTTTTTTCCTAGGGCCCGAAATGAAAGGATGATGGAAAAAAAAAGAAGTTATGTCCTCACCAAACCTTCCATCTATGTTGCCGATCTTCATTTATCCTTGACGTATGGAACTCTGTTCCGACCCTCGGAAATGGCTTGGCTCTTATAACAGACTGTGAGAACCAAAAATCTCTCGAGGTAAGTCCCTATCCAGAATGCCCCTCTCTAGATTACATCAGATCAAGTTTGTATCTATAAAAAGAGAAATGAAGGACAACTGCATTCTAATTGTAGAAGCTATGTCCAAGGTCGCAAAAGAAGACAGATAACCTGGGCTAGAGTTCGTTCCTCCAAGAAACCTGAAGGAGGGGGAAGGTGGGTGGGGTTTCAAGGATAAATGAAGATCGACAACACAGATGGAATGCTATAGTGAGTAACTTCTTTATCTGATGTTGTCAATCTTTATTTATCCTTGATGTATGAGACAGAGTCCCAAGCTACCTTATATCTTGGGAGGTTTTATGGAAGGATATTCCTGAGCACCATAGATCCAAATGACGCTCTTCCCCTGGAAACCAGATCCATTTTGTAATGAGTGATAAAGGTATGTGGAGTAACCCAGGTTGCTGCTGCACACATTTCATCTATGGAAGACTTTGAGTGAAAAACAGCAGAAGTGGCTATCGCCCAGGTAGAATGTGCTATCACTGGTGCAGGTAATTGGACATTTCTCCTATTGTAGATGAAAGCTATTCATTCCCTTAACCACTTAGATAAAGTAACCTTTGAAACTGGTTTACCCATGGATGGATCCGAAAAGGAGAGGAATAACTGGTCCCACTTTCTAAAGTCCTTTGTTTTGCTGAGATAAAAACGCAATTGCTTGTGAACATCTAACAAGTGTAAACAATATTATCCCTAACTACAAAAATTAGGGAAGAAGACTGGTAACTTAATAGATTGATTAATGTTAGCTTCAGATACCACCTTAAGAAGAAAGGATGGGCTGGTTCTTAGTGAAAGCTTGTCTTTATGAAAAATCAAATATGGAAGTTTTGAGGATAATGCTTGAATTTCTGAAATTCTTCTGGTGGATGTAATGGCTACCAGAAAAATAGTTTTACATGAATCAGGTGACAACTAGCCACTGGCTCGAAAGGGGAATTAACCAATGACTGCAGAACCATACTGAGATCCCAAGGAAGAAGAGGATCCTTAAAATGTGGTTTTAACCAGAAGATTTCTTACATAAACACTTTGCACAACCTATGAGAGATTCACGAGTGCTACTCAAAACCGTCATGGAAGTTGGAAATAGCAGCTAGTTGGACTTTAATAGTAGAAGAAGCTGCCTGCTTGAAAAGCGCAGCTAAAAATTCCAACACATTTTCAACCAGTGCAGTGAAGGGGTCAATACCATTATTGCGTGCCCAAAATGAGAATCTTTTCCACTCACTGTGGTAAAGTCTCAGGGTGTAAGGCTTATGGGAAGCTAACCAAATGTTTTGGACTGGGGATGACAGGTTATCTTGCCTGGTGATCAATGGAATTGGAGGAAGCAAGCTGTAAGCTTGAGGTTTCCGAGACTGGGGTGAACTAATCCCTGTGGATGGGACAGGAGGTCTGGATTCAGAGTCATGGACGGTGAATTAGATGAGGCCAAAGAAAGGGGAACCAGACTTGTTGAGGCCAGAAAACAGTAATGAAGATTTCTTCAACCAGATGGCTTTCTTCAAGAAAGGAGGTATTAATGGAACTGGGAGAAAGGCATAGAGCAGTCCCGAGGGCCAGTCGTGAAGGACAGCATCTCTCGGGGACTCCCCCCAAGGGGGAATTAGGGCAAAGAAGCTGCTGCACTTGTTGTTCAGGGGCGATGCAAACAGGTCACAGCAAGGCTGGCCCCAGAGACGGAAAATCTCCTTTGTCACTCTGGGATTGCGGGACCGCTCATGAGGCAGGAGGATGCACCTGCTCAGCTTGTCCGCTATCATGTTTGAGCTCTCTGGGATGTGTGTTGTTATCAGAAAGTGGTTGGAAAAGACTGCCCACTGCCATACTCTGACAGCTTCTCAACACAGGGGGTAAAAAGACTTGGTTCTACCCTGTTTGTTGATGTACCAGACTACTGACATTGTCTGATTGAATAGCAATCGTCCCTGAGGAAGAGCATCTTGGAAGGCTTGCAATGTTAAAAGCACCCCCCCCCCTCAACTCCAGAATACTGATATGCAAATTGGCCTCTACTGGGGGCCAAGTGCCTTGGACTGTTCTGCCAGATAATGCCCCCCCCCCCAATCTGGGAGGTATCCATGGTCACTCTGGCCTTGGGATGAGATGGAACGAAGGGTTGGCCTAAGAGAATTTCCTCTGATTCCATCCACCAGGATAAGTCTTTCTTGCAACAACTGGTAACCCAAATAAGATGAGTCAGGGAATGACTGAGAATGGACCATTGGGAGGTGAGAAGCCACTGCAGAAGTCTCATGTGAAATCCTGCTAGGGGGACCAGCGTGATGGCCACTGCCATGGATCCTAGAGCTTGCAGGACTAATACAGCACGTACCATGCCACTGTAGAGAATAGCTCACTCCTGGGACCTTATTTTTTGCAATCTGTGAGGAGGAAAGGAAGATATGCAAGAGGTAGTACCCCAGGTAAGCTCCTATAAACTCCAATTCTTGAGTCGGACTTAGCTGGGATTTCGTGTGATTCACCATAATACCCAGGCGAGTGCAAGCGTGTAGAATAAAATCTCTTGACTGCTCTAGTAGATGATTGATGAGAGCTGTGGCAAGCCAGTCGTCTAAATATGGAAATATTCAGAATCTGTGCAGTCTCAAGTGAGCTGCTACTGCTGCCATACACTTGGTGAACAACCTGTGGGCTGTGGTGTGACCGAAGGGCAGAGGTCTTCACTGATAATGACTGGCTCCAAGCCGGAAGTGGAGGAACCTTCTGGAGCACTTGTCCACTTTTATGTGGTGATACACATCCTGGAGGTCTACACAGCACATCCAATCTCCTTTCCCTAGGAAGGGTAGAACTGACTGAACCAAGAACATCCAGAATTTTGCCTGCTGAACAAACCTGTTCAATAGGCTGAGATCCAAACTTGGTCTCCAGTCCCCTGTCTTTTATGGCACCAAAAAGAACCTTGAGTAGAATTCGGATGCTATTTGGTCTGGTGGGACTTCTTGGATGACTTTTTTTTTCTAGCAGCTTTTGAATTTCCAGAGCTGCCTGATCCCCCTAACTGGGTGGAACATCGGGGATTCTTCTGTCTGTTCTTGGGGTGAGAATAAAGAGAATGTAGTATCCTCTGGTAATGATTCTTCACACCCAAGTATTGGTGGTTATTTCTTGCTATGCTAGTGGGTGCAAAGACGATCTTCCCCCGACTGCCTCCAGAGGCAAGCAATCAAGCCTCCCTTCAGGAGCACTGGTAGGGTTTCCCCTGAGAAAAAAATCTCCAGAACCCTGATTTTGTGGCCATTTCTGCCGCAAGGTCGGCATCTTCCATTGGAGCTCTCCTCTCTGCCCTGACATGAGCCATTGCCATATGCGTCTTGAAAAGGCCCTCGGGATTTCTTGAACCACATTTTTCCACTTCCTGGAGCAGAAAAATGTACGCCCACTGCAGACAAGGTCTTTCTATCTTTTTCACACCTGGCCAAGGTCACTTTGACTTTGGGGCCAAACAGGGATGATCTGTCAAAAGGAGCAACTGAGAAAGACTTAAATGGCTCCACAAACTCACACAAGCGCATCCAGGTGTGCCTACTTATTGCAACACCGGAACATGCTGCCCTAGTCATCCCTTCGGCTGCGTGTACAATGAGCCTCCTGGATGAGTTGGAAATGGACTCCAGGATACCTCCTCAGACACAGCTCCTGCAAGGGTATCTGACAGCTCCTTGATAAGATCCCTCTGAAGTCTTGTAAAGTGTGCCATGAAGTTCAAAGACCGCAAGGACGAAGGTCGATGAAGCATACACCCGCTTGTCAAACCTGTCCATCACCCTGGGCTATTGGTTAGAAGGATGAACAGTGGAACTCTCCTCTGCTAGTTCCCTCTTTGTGTCTGGCTCAACAACCATGGCATCTACTGCTAACCCCTTGGCTGGTGGTACTCTGGTGTGGTGAGAATTTGTCTGGTCTCCTGGGGATTGGATTTACAGAATCAGGGGCCTTCCATGTCCACTGTGCAATCAACTTAATGAGATTGTCAGCCGGCGGTGTCGCGCAGTAGATGGGCTAGCACCCAAAGCTTGCAGGTACACCGACTCTTCTGAAGAAGGGTCTTTGTGGAGTCCTTGGACAGAAGGTTCCTGGGTAGAACCTGTAAGACCCCTTGGCATGAGAAACTGATCCACCAACTTCATGACGTCGACTTCTGTCAGACTCCTGGAGGAATGAACAGAAAGAGCTGACAGGGATTCATGTCTCTTTATGAAAGGGCTTGGGGGATGTCTCACAAAGGGATCCACTGAGGGAAGGAGGGAGTACCTAGTCCTGGGTACGAAAGACAGTTTTGATTCCGAGGATCCTGATGGCACCGTGGAAGGGGCCAGCATCTGGGCGGTCGGCTCCATAATTGTCAGCACCGAAACTTTCGGTGCAGTGGTGGTCACCACAGTCGGCACCGTAGCCATATTAGTACTTAGCAACAGTTTTGCTGAGTGTGAGGGAACCAAAGATTTAGGTCTCTTTGATGCCAGAGCAGAAGGGGACGCCATCACCGAGAGACTTCTCTTCTTCCCACAATCAACTTTCGAGGAAGACGAGGAAGATGGTGAGGAAACATCGGACTTAGATTTCCCTGGCAGAGTGGACAAAGTCTCATCAAAAGAAGTTTTAATTAGTCCTTTAAGGATAAGTTTATTCTTTCTTTCTATGAGGGCATGGTGACTAAAAGCTTGACAAATAGCACACTCCTCTTCTTGCAAGTGCACCGGGCCCAAACAATAAACACATGCCATAATTGGGCATATTTCTTCCACAATCACAGCACTGCTTGAAAACTGTAATGCCATTACCTTTATCTGCTATATTAGCTTGACACCAAGTCAACTCGCCCAAACACACGCAGAGCCACACACCCACAGTAAAGAAGGGAACGAATGAGGGGGTACCAACAATGGTAGGCCAGAACTACCAGGAGATAGAGAGGAAAAAGGACAGAAGCTACCACCGATGGTAGGAAAGTTACCACAAGGTATGAAAGGTTTGCAGAAAGAAAACTTTTTTTCTTTTTAACAGAATAAAATTACCAGCAATGGTAGGAAACAACACTGAAATGTAAAAAGGAGAGGGATACTAGAAGAAAAACAGAAAGTATGAAAAATATTACCCAGGGTAAAAAGACTTAAGAAAGATTTGCAGAAAGGTTTTATTCAAATTTAAGTTAAAATTAAAAAAAAAAAAAAAAAGACCTAATTTCACTTGGTTCAAGAGTGGATTGCAAACGAGATCTCAGGTAATCTAGAGAGGCGCATTCTGGGTAGGGACTTAGCTCGAGAGATTTTTGGTTCTCGTGATCTGTTATAACAGCCGAGCCAGTTCTGAGGGTTGGAACGGAGTCCCACACCTCAAGGATAGATGTAGACTGACAACATCAGATTGCAAGATTTGCAAAACACCCACTGTTCCAAACCAAATCTAATCCACACATTCACACCAAAAGCTGGTAAAAAAATAACAGCAACCACAAACCATAAAAGATGTACATCCAACTAAAGTGGGATGGTGGGAGGGTACATCCAGTAAGGCAGTATGTTCTATGAACCTCTAATGTTACAAGTAAGTGGAACTTACACAACTGTACTATGTTCAACAAACACACTGCCTTACTGGCATATGGGTAGATTCCCAAAGGGAGGAGGAAGGATAAGGGCCCAGGAGCCCCTGGAAAATGGTCTTAATGAAGCCTGTTCTGGATCTGGAAAAGGTATCCAGTTTGCACTGCTTCACATAAGTATGGGCTGAGTCCACCCTTTTCTAAAATGCTAGAGAGGAGGAAAAGGCCCTAGTGGAATGTGTCTTTACCTCACCTGGAATTGCCTTACTGTGGTGGGTGAAATAAAAAAATAATATCAGAGAACAACCAACATACAATGGTTTCCTTAGAGACAGGTTGGCCTTTCAATGCCCCATCAAAAGAACTAAAAAGCCTTTTGGTCTTCCTAAAGGGTTCTGTCCTATCAAGGTAGGATCTGAGCTACCAAAGGACATCCAAGGTATGAAGTATCATCAGTCTTTAATGTATGGGTTTGACAAAACCCAGGGAGAAGAATATACTGGTTGAGATAAAATTCTTTAACCACTCACAACATTAGAGAAGGATTAGTGCCTATCACAACCCAATAAATGTGTAAATCAGGAAAGGATGTCCCACTATGACAGCTGCAGTTCAGAAACTAGCCTTGCAGATGTCAGAGCAATAAGCAAAATGGTTTTCCAGGTCAAGAACTTAAGATCTGTATGAGGTGTCGGTTCAAACATTTGTAAGGTCAAACATAATAGAGATCCCACAAAGGAGAAATTTGCTTGTGAGGGTTTCTCATATGCAATACTCCCTTCATAAACAGTTTTACCAAAACAGGAGGAGGAGGGAGACCCATTAGCAGGCATATAGAGATGGCCACTAAATGCACCTTAACAGATGCATGCGCTACTCCATCCTGAAGAAGCTCACACCAAACTGCAAGACTAGAGGGAAATTAACTGCACTGGACCCCTGCTCCATTTAGGCACTACCTGAAAAAACTCATCTATTATCAAAACAGCATTTTCTTGTAACATAATTTCTGACCTTCTTTAACGCCTGTAACACATCCATAAAAATCAAAAGGCAGGTGCCCAAACAGAAACAAGACTAAATCATACAAGCTGTTAAATGAAGTTTCTTTGAATTGGTGTGTACTAGTTCCCAAGACTGTGTGAGGTGATCCAGATTATGAGGAAGTCTGTGATAATTGCCCTTGGCCAATACCATTAAAAGGGAGAACCAAGAATGCCTAGTCCAAAAGGGGGTCACCACAATGAACTTTGGCATTTGTTAATGAACCTTCAAAACTGCCTTGAAAAATCAATGGAAAAGGTAGAAAGCATTTAGGAAACCAAGAATGTGTCTGTCCACCAAGCATGGCTGCAAAGATATCTGGACCAGAACATCAAAAGCTGTCTGTTTTGAAAGGAGTTTAACAGATCTGTTTGATGCATTTCTCACATCTGGACTAGATCCTGAAACACCACTGCCTTGAGTTTTCACTTGTACAGATTTGCCAAGGATCTGCAAAAGTCTGTCTGCCACAACGAACTGCTCTGACAAAATGAAGATGCCTGAAGAGTCAAAGAATATGAAGATGCCAGCTTCCCAGGTAATATGTACCAGCTGGCACAAAGGATAAGACATTGCACTTCTAAGAATATCAAGCCACCACTTTGGTTGAGGTGAAGTCCAAAACCACCATAAAAGGACCAGGAGATCAAAGGTGATGAAGGATTTTCAAGGCCCACTGCAGGTAACTCCTTATAGAGGTATGCTTCTTTGTGTCCTTGGTTCCCCAAAGTCACAAGCACTTGCCTCCCTATCAACACTGCTCTCAAAACTAAGCGAGACAAATCCAGCAGTATGGATTTCACTAGCCATGTAGGGAAGACTGGAAGTCTTAGAAAAAATACTAAACTGTTTTGTCTAGCACCAAAATATTTCTCTGCAGAACGGCAGCATCAGCCACTGGGATATCATGGAAAGAAGGTGTTGGGTCTGACAATTTCAGACATAAAAACTTTTCCTCATGGCAACAAGAAAATCAAGGACACACACTGTGCAAAAATTATTATGGATCCTCTGCTGATGTGACTTTCCTGCTGGAGAATCTAAAAAACACCATCTGGTAAGACGAATTTGACTTCAGAAAGAAAGGCTATTACTAAGAGTCGATTAAGCAACTCAGAAAGATCAGTCTCTATGAAGGTGGTGAAAATGACTTCCAGACATTCAAACTGAACTCTAGCTAGGGAAGGAAGGCCAAGACCTACTCCAGTAATTCCGAGCAACTGTAAACCTACCCTGCAGGACTTTGCAAGTCTTACAAGTAAAGGAAAAAAAATAGATGGCCAGAGTCTGATAGTGGGCTGCAACCAGGACAAGGCATTTGTTACACACTTGTGGTGCAGCAGCAAACATAAACCCAATAGTATGGACCAGGCACCACAGATCTTTCCAAGGAAGGACTGGTTAAAGTTCTCTTGTGACAACTTATTGCCATTTAAAAGGAGGAAATAACAAAGTCAGGTCAGATGGATGAGAAGGTGGTCCCTGAAGTTAAGACTGCTATTTGAAACCGCTGTCAACATGGTTGAGCATCCATTTGTCACAAACCATTGATGGCAAGGCTGCCTTGATAAGAGTTAACTACAGAGACTAGGCACCAGGAGAAGGGACATGAGAAAGGTAGGTGCCATTTCATGGTACATTCACAGGAGAAAAGGGGGGAGTTATCCTTTTATGGAAAAGGAACATCTCTTGTTAAGCTTGGTGGAGGACTAGAGCTGCCTTTAATCTGAGATAATTTAGTTAGTTTAGGTGGGACATTCATTTGGTAAACAGTCGAAAAATAACCCTGCTTATAGGAGGATAAGTGGAGAAAATGAAACCTTTTCAACAGTCCTGCCTGTGTTCAGCTCTATCATTCCACTGATTAAGGATCTGAATAGTTGTGGGGCAAAAATAAAAGCATACACAATCAGTCTCAAGTGGAGCATGTATAATCTCCGGTAAAAACTCATCAGATAGATTCTGACTGTGTAGCAAGCATACCTCTTATATTTTCACAGAAAATATTGCATTCCTAGGAATAGAAAATGTTCCTTTCAAGTAACTTTCTAAAGCATATTTTGAGACAAATGAAAAAACTAAATGTTTGACAGACTTTTACTCAGCAGGCAATGAAGCAGCCACTCCTCAACACCTATTCCCAACGGTTCTTGGAATTCATAAATTCCAACGCCCTGGATCAACTAATCCAATGTCCCACCAGGGGCTCCAATATCCTTGACCTGGTCATTACCAATACAGGCGATAAATGCTCCACACCAGTGGTCACCCCCTCATTGGTCAGGTCTGACCATAAGCAAATCACCCTTGACAACCACAGCCCACCCCCACCCCCAGTAAGGAAACCTCCTTAAAAAACTTCTCCAAAGTCAACTTCATGCTACAGAAGTCAGAAGTGACAAACTTCATGACACCCATGCAGACGGGATCTAAAAGTTCGACTGCTGAATCCTACACTAAGGCACTGTGCGAGCACATCCACTCGTGCATGAATCGTGCCATTCCAAATAGAATCAAGATGCTCTTCTCCAAAAAAAGGAAGCCAATCTGGTGGTCCCCTGCTATAAACAAAACATACAACAGAAGGAAGAAACTGTTGCAGAAAAGAGGAAAATCCCAGGATGCAAAAAACTCCCTCACTAGCCTCAGTAAGAAGCTGAGATCCCTCATAAAATCCTCAAAACCTAGTCACGAAAATAAAATTGCCAAAGATTCCAAAGACAACCATAAGGCATTCTATAGCTATGTCAAGAATCTAAATGGCAATGCTCAGATCTGCTCTGAGCTACAACAGAATGGAATTAAATATACTGATCCCAAGGATATTGCCAATATCCTGGCAGATCGATTTAGTACCAACTTCACCCCCCTCTCACCCCCTAAAGGGCCCATCGCAATGCCAAAAGATTGCCAAATTCCGGTAATCACGGCCACACAGGTAGAAACCGCACTCTCAAAAGCTAAGAATACAGCATCCATTGGACCAGATGACATCCCGGGCTGTGTACTACATGAACTACAAAATGAACTGGGACCTCACCTAAGTGTCATGTTTAATCATAGCCTCACCACGGGCTTTGTGCCCACTGAGTGGCGCACAGCTATAGTTATCACACTCCACAAGGGGGGGAATCCACCTTGGATCCAGGGAACTATCGTCCCGTCAGTCTGACGAGCCTGATCTGAAAGGACATGGAACACATTATCATGGAACTTATAAACAAAGACACTGGCAACCTTCAAACACTAGATCCCACCCAGTTTGGGTTTGTGAAGGGACGATCTTGTTTCCTGAACCTGACTGACTTCTTCGAATCAGTCTACAGAGCTCTGGACGAGGGTAACGCAGTCCACACAGCCTATCTGGACCTCACTAAGGCCTTTGACACCATTCCCCACTTTGGAATCATAGATAAACTTACTAAGCTGGGCATAAATCCCTACGTCACTCGATGGGTTGCCAACTGGCTTACTGACAGAACCCAGACTGTAAAAGTAGCCGACTCCAAATCCAGCTCCAGACAAGTGACAAGTAGAGTACCTCAGGGTTCAGTCTTGGGACCACTCTTGTTTGGCATCTACTTTTTTGAAGTACAGGTCAACACTAAGGGACTCTGGCTAACAAAGTTCACAGATGACTGCAAACTGGGAGCCATTATTGAATCCCCAAATTATGTGGATATTCTACAAAAGGGCCTTACAGAAACAGATGGCTGGTGCTAGAGCCATGGGCTCAAGCTTAATGCCAAGAAATGTATAGTTATCCCCTTTGGAAAAAAACATGTATCCATGAATTACCACATAGGTGGCAGTACACTAAACATCAAAAGTGTGATGAGGGATTTAGAGACACAGGTGGACAGTGGTCTCACCTTCGATAACCACATCGCCATAACAGGAAATCCTTCTATGTGGCACACCTCATCACTAAGGGCTTTTCATCCAGAAAAAAGGAGGTCATTGTCCCACTGTACTCATCCCTCATTAGACCCATTATAGAGTATAACACCCCATTTGGTATGTACCTCACAAGACATCTGCAACAGCTGGAAAGGCCACAGAAATACCTCACTAAAAGAATCACAGGCCTAAAGTAGATGTCATATGCTGACCGTCTAAACAAACTCCAGCTATACTCTGTGGCATATCGTCTACTCAGAGGCAATCGCTGCTTAACATACAAGGCCATGTCAAAACCTGAGTTGTTGGACATGCTCCACTGAAAGAAATTCCAATCCCTCAGAGCCACACGCTCCAGGGATCTAACCCTTGTCATCACAGTGAACAAAACATGCTGGAGGGATAGGTTCCTGACCCAGAGACTCCCCATACTCTGGAATAGACTGCCCATACATGTCAAACAGACCGCCTCCTTGGTCCTCTTCAAAAGGAACCTTGACGATTGGATGGGAGATAGGTAATTCACCCTGGGGATCATGTCAGTCGCCCTGCTAGACAGGGGTCCAGGGAAGTAAAACATGCTGGAGGGATAGGTTCCTGACCCAGAGACTTCCCATACTCTGGAAAAGACTGCCCATACATGTCAAACAGACCGTCTCCTTGGCCCTCTTCAAAAGGAACCTTGACGATTGGAAGGGAGATAGAAAATTCAACCCGGGGATCATGTCAGTCGCCCTGCTAGACAGGGGTCCAGGGAAGTAAATATTGTGGGAAGAAATATCCAGGGAATTGCTATGGCTAGGCTTGTATAGGCCCTTGAACCTATGAACAGAAATTTACATGTACATCACTGGTTGAAAAATAAGCCAGCTTGCTTCCCTGAAATGCTAGTTGTCTAGTCTAATCTGAAGGGATAGGATTTGAAGAAGTCAGTCAACTGGGGCATTGTACTCGATGATTGGTCTAATGAGGGAGGAGAAGAGAGAGATGATGACCTCTTTCTTCCTGGATGAAAAACCCTTGGTAATGAGATGTGCCACATAGAAGGACTTTCTGACAACAGTGGCAATGTGGTGGTCGAAGGAGAGGCTGCTATCAACCTGTGTCCCCAGGTCTCATATAAAGCCTTCAGTGTTTAGAGGGCTCCCATCTATGTGGTAATTAGTGGGAACTGGGTTTTTCCCAAAGGGAATGATGACACATTTTTTGGCTTTAAACTTAAGGCCATGGTTTCAACACCAGTTATTTGTCTCAATGAGGCCTTTCTGTAGGATGTCTGTATCACTTGGTGAGTTAATAATGGCTCGCAGCTTGCAGTCGTCTGCGAACTTGGTCAGCCAGAGGCCCTCCGTGTTAGCCTGGACTTCTGAGAAGTAGATACCAAACAGGAGAGGACCCAGGACCGATCCCTGTGGGCCTCCACTCGTGACTGGTCTGCAGTCTGACTTGGAGTCTGCTACTTTCACGCTGCTTTCATGCTGTGGGTTCTGTGAGCCAATTTGCAACCCATTTAATGATACAGGGGTTGATGCCTAGTTTGGTGAGTTTATCAATAATTCCCGAGTGAGAAATGGTATCAAAGGCCTTGGCCAGATCAAAGTAGGCTGTATGAACTGCCTTATCCTCATCCACTGCTCTGGTGACTGCCTCAAAGTCAGTCAGTCAGTCAGGTTGAGCAGGCATGATCTACCTTTCGCAAAACCAAACTGTGTAAGATCTAGAGTTTGGAGATCCCCCTGTCTTTGTTAACTAGGTCCATGATGATCCGCTCCATAGCCTTACATATCAGGCTCGTCAGGCTAATGGGACGATAAATTTCCAGGGTCTGTAGTCACTCCCCCTTTATGGAGAAGGATGGCTGTAGCAGTGAGCCATTCAGTAGGGACAAAGCTTGAGGTGACGCTGTGACTGAACAAGGCACACAGATGCGGTGCCAGTTCACTTTGTAGTTCATGTAGACCAAAGCCAGGGATATTGTCGGGTCCCATGGATGCTGCATTCTTGACCTTGGACAATGCAGCTTTAACCTGTGCTGCAGTGATACGGGGTGCCTGGTATTCGTCTGGTATTGTGAATGGTCCTTTAGGGTGGGAGACGGGTAAGTTGGCACTGAATCTGTCAGCGAGTATGTTGGCAATATCAGTATAGGAGGTACGACTGTGTAGTAACTCAGAGTAGATCTGAGTATTGCCGTGGAGATTCTTGATATAACTATAGAAGGCTATGTGGTTATTTTTACTGTCTGCCGCAATTCTGCCTTCATAGTTGGCTTTAGTGGATTTGATGAGGGATCTCAACTTTTTGTTGAGGCCAATAAGGGAATTTTTCCATTCTTGAGACTTCACCTTTTTCTGCAACAGTTTCTTCCTTCTGTTATGGAGCTTATTAATGTCAGGGGACCACCAGATTGGCTTTTTTCTTTTGGAGGAGAGCATCTTGGTTCTGTTGGGTATGGCTAGTGCCATGCATTTATGTATGTGTTCGTACAGTGCACTGGTGCATTCATGCAAATATTTTCCATTGGCATGGGTGCCGTGAAGTTAGCTACCTCTGTTTTTAGGAGTTCAAAGTCAGCTTTGGAGAAGTTTTTCATGGTGGTTACTTTTGCGGGGGGTGTGGGCGAGATGAGAATTTCCATGGTGATTAGTTTGTAGTCAGATCTAACTAGGGATGAGTTGACTTGGTGTAGAGCAATGATTGCCCATGTTGGTAATAACCAGGTCAAGGATATTGCTTCCTCTACTGGGGATGAGTTGACTTGGTGTAGAGCAATGATTGCCCATGTTGGTAATAACCAGGTCAAGGATATTGCTTCCTCTACTGGGGGTAAGAATGAGCTGGTCCAGGGCATTGGAATTGATGAATTCCAGGAAACGTTGGGCCAGTGCATTGGTGCATGAGTTGTTTATCCAGTTGATGGAGGGGTAGTTAAAGTCACCTAGTATGAGAGTGTTTGGTTGGACCCTAATAGATTCCAGGGTGCTTATGAACGTGGAGTGAGAGTCCTGGGACATGGTTTGGGAACTATAGCAGGCTACGACCTGAATCGGTCTCTTACCCAATGTTAGTTGCACATGAAGTATCTCAGATGCGTTATGCTGGGCTACCAGTCTAGAGGTGTGCATATCCTTTATGAATATGGAGACACCACCGCCTTTGGAGCTTTGGTCCTTGTTCTGGGACTGAAAGGTGTGGAATGAGTTGTAGCCTGGTACTGCAATTGTGCTTTCTGTTGCTTTAAACCAGGTCTCCGTTACAGCACAAATGTCAATGTTCTCCATTTTGAGGAGTGCTTTGAGTGAGTGTATCTTGAGATTTAGACTTCTAGCATTCAGCAGCATGACCTTCAGATTGTTTTTATTTATAGCTGTTACAGTGGTAGTTTGGTTTTTGGAACATTGCCTAAAAAAGACACTATAGGGGTGGCAAGAGCCTTAGCCAGTACCTGGAAACCCAGAGGTGACAGATGCAAAGCATCAAGGTCTAATCATGTCATCCCAGGCACACAGATACTGGATCCCCTTAGAATGACACCAGAAACTTAGCCAATTGTTAAAGTCAATAATTTTTGCTTGTACTGCAGTATCATTCTGGGTGACGGTACGATGCTGCTCAAGGCTAGGGTCGTACCTGCCTGGGCCACATGACCAGAGAGCTCCATCATGTCTCTTTTCATGTAGTCCAGAGAGGTGTATCTCAGGTCATTCACACCCACATGGACAATGACAGAGTCATACTTGTACTTGTTGTTGAGTTACCAGAGTGCGTGTGTTATGTGTTGGATTCTGGCACCTGATAGACAGCTGACTGTTACCTTTTCCTTATGCAACCTGGTGACTGGGACGTCTGTGTGCCTCACTATTAAGTCACCTATGACTAGTGTATTAGGCAAGCTGTTTTGCCTTGGGGGCTTAGGTTGAGGGGCACACTGTTTTGGTGAGCTGTGTGTCTTCTGGTTTGTGCTGTGTTGTGGTCGTCAAGTGCGTTTCTGCCTTGGAGGTCTCTGCAGTTTGGGTAGATTTCTAGTGAAGAGCCTCCGCGAAGGTGGGTGTGTGGATTGTGTTTTTATGTGAGAGCTGCAATGGTGGGTGTTCTGGAGGGCTATGTATTCCATGTGGTGTGGTGCAGGTGATGACCTTCCTCTCTTGACCAGCTATTCTGGTTATGTCTGGAGATTGCATGGCTTCCAATTTGGAGATATAAGTGCATCTCTCACATGTTTGAGTGTTGGGAGGTAAGAGGAGAGGGTTGTCTGTGTACATAAGGCAGTCAGACAAGGAATCAAGAATAAACTTAATAAAAATTCCTGTCAATAATGTTCCATAAACAAAATAGTGCCAGTACATGTCCCAAAGGTTCACAGAAGATTACTAGGCTAATGGCCCTAGAGCCCTTACAAGACTAGCCATATTTATCCTGAGTTGCCCCAACTGTCGGTAGTTAGCTGAGTGAAGTTCACAGAGATAAGGGTGTATGGTAGTTAATACAGACTTCCTCAGTCCAGGAGGGACATAGGCACCACCCCCAGGAGTGAATTTATAGTCAACCATCCATTGATCTAGCTTGCATTTCAAAAGGTAAGGGAGGGGCACGGTTTCAAATGAATTGGAAGCTTGTTCCAGAGAAGTGGCAGTATATGGAAGATGCATCTTCCTCTCTCTCCAGCATGACCTGTTCATATCACAAGCTAGGTGAAGATCCCTGGAGCGAATGCCTCTCATGCAGTTTGATTTACGAATGTGTAGCATTTCCATCAGGGCTGGGTCAGAGACTGCTATGTAAGCAAGGAATAGGTCAACCCTTAGCATTCTGTAGCAGACAAAATACAGTGTCAGGGCTTTCAGTCTTTCTGAGAAAGACTTGTTTTGTGTACCCTGCAATTTCTTGGCAAGAAACCTCTGCAGTCTCTCCAGTTGTTGCAGTTGTCTGGTGAGGTGCATGAAAAAGGGAGCATTATACTCAATTATTAGTCTGATTAGGGTCGAATATAATGGAATTATAACATCCTTAGCTCTAAATGTGATGCCTTTACTTATAATATGTGCCACACGGAAGGATTTCCTTGCTATTGTGGCTACTTGGTGGTCAAAGTTTAGACTGCAATCAACCTGAGTACCCACAGTACCCAGATCACATACCACCACTTAGGGGGGTGCTGCCTATAATGTAATTAGCAGAGATGTCAGCTTTCCCAAAGGGAATGATAATGCATTTTTTTGCATTTAGCTTTAATCTGTGGCTTTGACACCAATCATTCGTCTGTGTTAACCCTGTCTACAGTATATTATCATTGTTGGGGACTCGCTGATTGCTTCCAATTTGCAATTGTCAGTGAATCTGGTCAGCCACAGGCCATCTATGTTTGCCTGGACTTCTGGAAATAAATTCTGACCAGTAAAGGGCCCAGCACAGAACCCTGTGGTATGCCACTGGTGATTGGTCTTTTGCTAGAGGTGAAGTTACCCACTTTGACAGTATGTGTCCTGTCGGTGAGCCAGTTGGTTACCTATCTGGTAATGTAGGGGTTAAATCCCATTAGGAGAGTTTCTCTATAATATTTGAGTGGGAGATTGTGTCAAATGCCTTGACTAGGTCAAGATAGGTGGCATGCACTGTCTTTCCCTCGTCCAGGGCCTTGGTGACTTTCTCGAAGTCAACCATATTTAACAGGGATGATCCACCTTTAATGAATCCGAACTGGGTTGGGCCCAGAGTTTGGAGATTACCTATGTCCTTGTCAAGAAGATCCACAATAATTCTTTCCACGGCCTTGCAAGTGAGGCTAGTCATGCTTATAGGCTTATAATTTCCAGGGTTGGCTGATGGTCCCCCTTTGTGCAGAGGGATTACTGTTGCAATCTTCCATTCTGCTGGAACATAGACAGTTCGCAGGCTGTGGTTAAACGGGGATCCAAGTGGGTCTGCTAGGTCATGTTTTAAGTTGTTTAAAAGGCAACCTGGGATGTTGTCTGGTCCCACTGATGCTGTGTTTTTCACCTTGGAGAGTGCCAAGATGATGTGCTGTCTTGATATAACAGGCTGATGAATAGTGGCAGGTATACCTTTGGGAAATGACTGGAGGGGACAGAGGGGTTAAGTTTGCTTCAGATCTGTCAGCTAGCAGGTTGTCTATTACCTCTGATTGAGTATAGGTGATGCCATCCACAACCAGTTCAGCACATGGCTGGGTATTCCCTTTTAGATTTTGGATATAGTTAAAGTATGCCTTATGATTATCCCGGGGAGGCTATTTTTGCTTCGTAACTAGCTTTGGAGGACTTGACAATATCTCTAATTTGTTTGTTTAAACTAGAGAGGGATTTCTTCTCCTGTTGAGCCAGTTCCCTCTTGTTCTTGGACATTAGTTTCTTTCTCTTGTCATACAGCCTGTTTATACTAGGGGTCCATCAGGGTGGATTGTTTTTTTCAGCAAGATCTGGTTTTAATCTGGTCAAGTACAGGCAATTCTATGCAATCACTTAAGTGGTTATACAGGGCATTGGTGTACACCTCTGCATAGGAGTCCATGTTATCTGCATTTGAGGGTGCTTTGAAATTTCTTATACCATCACTTAGTAGGAGTTAATTTGTCTTAGAAAAATTCTTAAGCATTTTTGAGCTTGATTGGATATCTGGTCTTATAACTACATTGAATAAGACTGATTTATGGCCTAATCTTACCAGGGAGGACATCACAGTGGAGGGATGCAATGCTCTCCCATGTTATTACTATGTCCAGGACATTTGAGCTTCTTGTGGATGTACTGACTGGCTGTTCCACAGCATCTGCATTGACAAGTCCAAGAACCTCTGAGCCAGCATGTTTGTGGTCGTGTATGCTTCCCAGTCAATGGTAGGATAATTAAAATCACCCATGAGAAAGTTGTTGGGCTGTATAGCAAGTGACTTTACTAACTCCAGGTATGTGGTATGCTTTTCCTGTTTCATGGTGGGGCCCCCTACCACCTATGATGTGGTAGGGGGCTCTGCCTTTAGGTAATTGGACATGGAATAGCTCAAGAGAGTCATACTGTTTGACCAGAAGATGGATACACCTCCTCCTTTGGTTCTTTCATGCTCAGTTTGTGGTCTGAGTGTATGGAAGGCATTGTAGCCCTGCACGGCTGGGGTGCTTTCCGTACATTTGAACCACGTCTCTGTAATTGCATTAACATCAACATCTTCCAAAGTGAGGAGAGCTTTTAGGGAGTGCAGTTTCTTGTTTAGACTCGTAGCAATTAAGAAGTACCTTGAGTTTATCCAGAGAGGATTATGTTATGCTGGGAGGTTGGTTATTTTGATACTGCTTAAAAAAGGCACAATAGAGGTGGCTAATGCCTTTGCCAATATCCGAAAGCCTAGAGGAAATAGGTACAGACCATCTCTGGCAAAGCAGAGTGGCCTGTTGACCATGTCTTCCCAGGCTGACAGATATTGGACCTCCTTGAACTTGACATCAGAAGCTACATCAACCGTTAAGTCAATTATTTTTTTTTGTATTGTGGCATCATCCTTGAAGAAGGCAAAATGCTCCTCAAGACTAGGCTTATATCTGCCTGAGACACATAATCTGAGAGCCGAGTCATGTTTCTCTTCATATAGTCCAGTGAGTTATATCTCAAGTCATTCACTCCCACATGGACTATGATGAAGTCATACCGATACTTGTGGTTGAGTGACTTGATGGATCCCGGCACCTGACAGGCAGCTAACCATAACCCACTCATTTATCCAGCCTGGTGAAGGAACATCCGTGTGTCTCACAATGGCGTCACCTATGACCAATACATTAGGTTTTGTGGTGTTACGCCTAATGGGCTTATTTGCTGAAATACTGGTGTATGTGTTATTATGCGCTGTGGTTGTTTTTGGCATTGTTGTGTGTGTAAATGGTTTCCATTTGGGAGGCTTCTGATCTTTTGGTAAGTTACTAGTCAGTACCTCCGCATACATGAGTTTGTGTGTCATGTCCTTATTTATTGTGGGAAGTGTGTGTGTGTGCGTTGACAACCTGTATGGCATTTGATATGTCCTTATGTGAGAGTCTTGCTTCCAATTTAATAGTGTAACTACATCTCTCACATAAAGTATTTGTTTGACTCAGATATAAGTGGTTGTCAGTATACATGAAACAACTGCTACATTGCCTCAGGCTGGCCATAGAGATGATGGGAAACTGCCCGTCCATGATAACAGTCTCTTACTGTATGTTTTATTAGGGAAGGGAATGTGTTAACTTGACAGGACTGTGCTGGTAGCGCCGAGAGTAAAAGAGGGACCTATACTTTGTGTAGGTTAATGTTGATCAACAAGGCATTGCTGCTTAGGGTGCAAGTGAACTGCTCCTACAGCAGCAGAAAGCTTGGAAGGGTTTCACTGACAGCTGTTTAGGGAAAACTGCACTTCTAGGCTTTTGCGGCTATACAGGGCACTGCTATCCACCCTTAAATACCAGCAAAGAAAAACAAGTTTTAAGCTAACTACCAATCAGTAAAGCACACAATAAGACTCCCAGCAGCAATCCCCAACTCAGACAGGTTAGATCAACACACTTCTGCCACAAGGGTGCAGAAAAACACCTTCTTAATGCAGAATAGCTGGTCAGGAGCCCAAGTGTAACAAGACTACACAAACTACCTACAACTAACAGATATAATGTAATACAGTGCAATTAACTACTTAAATCAGTAGTAGACAGTACAGTGTTTTTTAAGAATTAAAGATTATAATTATCCCAAAATAATAACATATTAATTAAGTATAAACTTAATAAAAATTCCTGTCAGAAATGCTGTAGAAACAAAATTATGCCAACATTGCTATTTAAATGAAAAAAAAAAATAAAATGTCTTTAAATTCCACGATTCATTTATATACATAAAAATATGAATACAAAACTGTGGAAACAGTAGACTTTCCAGTCAAAATATTAAAAAAAAACCCTTTAAATAAATGGAAATAACAGCTACAATTTAGTTGTGATTATCTCAGCATGAGACCATGACAGAACTTCACTGAAACGGCCCCAGTGCAGAAAGTCTGTCAAGTATTCCCCAAACACCATAAAACACTTATAAAGGGTTATAAGCCCTTAAAAAATTAGTATTCAGCTTAACATACACAATAAAATCCTAATCTGCAAACAGAAAATAAAGGTGTCTATATTATGACATCGAAACGTCAAAAGAGTGAATTCTCTTACAGTGACACAGAATAACCAAAGCTCCTAAACCTCGAATGGCCAGAACAGCAATTTTTTTCCCAGGAAAAAAAAAATCGCTGGGCCAAAAAAAAAAAAAAAAATCTACACACAAAATAAAGTGGAGGGCTTCGTCCCGCACATCACCCTACTTAAATATACCAACTCCGAGATTGCATTACAGTGGAGGAAACGGCATAGTCCTGCCAATGGTCCAGCGATTTTTTTTCCTCTGGGAAACAAATTGCTATTCTGGCCATTCGAGGTTTAGGAGCTCCAGTTATTCTGTTTGAATGTAACAGCATTCGCTCTTTTGACGGCATAATATAGACCCAAATAAAGTACTGCAAAGCTAAACTTTTTTTTAAAGAATTACACAAGCAAGCAAGCTATACAATACAAGTAGTTATAGAAAAAAAAGAGGGAGGAGCAATACAATCCAAAATGGTTTCTCATCTAAGCTCAGGAGATCACAATTGCAGAAGGAACACACTTGTGCATACACACACTTTTTTCCCCCTCCTCCCACTAGGGAACAGCAAAGTTTGATGTATTACAGTCTGCCCAAGTGTTCCTTCAGACAATTTCCATTTTTTCTGTGTTCAGTTTTCTGTATCAACCAAATATCATCTAAATCATTTATATATCAGAAAATATTCAGCCCCTTTAGTGAAAGCAGCCTCAGTTTTATTATCTGCATTCCAGTATGTTTATCAGACAACTCCCAGTACCATATGAATGTTGCAATAGAATCCAGAACATGTCCCACTCACATACTGAATGCAACCTCTAATGGGTAACTATAAACACCCCATAATCTAATGACACTAGCTATACAATTCTCTGTACAGTATGTTTTTAATAATATATCCTGCATCCTCTGGCATCCTTACACACAGCACATGCAGTTTCTCCAATAAAAGGAGCCGGGGAGTTGTTATTGCATGGTCCCTACGTTATTATCAGACAATTCACAAATATAGTTGTCACAATACATAACTTTTCTTACTGATACACTGCACCTATATATTCACATTCTACATACTGTTCTGATTTTCTGAGCTTTTTTCTTAAACAAACTGATCACTCACAGTTTTGCACAGTACATGCTGTTAAAAAGTGCCCCGAATTTAATTTGCTGTCTCGTTCCGATATTTAAGCAACATTTATTGCAACCATGCATTCCAAATGGTCTGACTGAAAATTTAACAAAATAATGCATTGACATAGGCAGAGTATGCTGTCATTACTGTCTGCGGATTTCAATATATGTTGCCTTGCTTTTGTTAACAAAATACACATATTTATTTATTTAAGTTTGTTTACCAGGACAGTACACCGATTAAAAAGACCATTTGAAGCCACAGCTCGTGAAGAAATTCATTATACAATAAAACAAAACAGAATAATCGCAAAAGGTATACAGAAGAGAAAAACAAATGTGGATTAATTTTAGCTGAAAAAATATGGGAGGTAAACAGCAGATGATATAACGTGGAACCTCTGCAAACCTTGCAGATAGCAAATGTGCTATTTCAGCACTGAAAGCAGCCTGGAAGTTGCTACTGCATGCTTCCAATGTTTTATTTTTTTTACGTACATTTCTTTATTGGTATAATCTGACTGGGCATTGTCTATTTTCAGCAAAGGCCTGGCGAGAAAAGCTCCATCAGAGTAGATTGATTAAAACAATGATTACAGGAATAAAACAATATACTAAGCTTTGCAGTACTTTTGCTGCAACATTCAGTTCCTTTGTTTTGATATTTTGATACAAGACATTAGGTTTGCACAAAGTACATCACATTACAAGTATAGGTTGAAATCAATAAGTATACAGCTATAACATTATAAGAGAAGAGGCAGTCTATTGTGCAATCAATGGAGAGTACTAGTCAAGAATGCATTAGGGGAAATTCCAGAAAGAAAAAGGTGAATCAGGATGAAGTGATGCTTTTATGTATACAAGACAGAGGTGGTCAGGTTGGAAATAGAGAGAGTGTGCGGGGAGAGAAATATGGAGGGGGAAAGGTTTTTGTAGACAGTGTTGCAGTTTACTGGGTAGGCAGGTAGGGGTACATGGCTATAACTTGAAGCAGAGCAATAGCAGGACCAATTTTTCCATCAGGTATTGTTTTAGTTATTTGAATGGCTTCATAGGATCATAGGAGGTTACTAGGCTACTGTTCCTACGGCCTTTACAAGTGCAGCCTTGTTCCCTTGTAGACCAAGATATACAGTCTATATTTACAATGCGAATCTAAGATCAGCAACAGCTGCTAATATACAATCAGCACCGGCTACCCCTGTCCAAGAGGGACACAGCTGAGACCCCCTGGGGTAAATTTACGGTTTCCTATCTGATTGTCCAAGCTATGCATAAATAGGGTAATTGAGGAGCTCTCTTTTACATGAACTGGAAGTTTGTTCCAGAGGAGTGGCAACCTATGGGAGACATATCTGTCTCACCAGAAAGTCCTGTTAATGTTGCAGGCTAGGTTAAGGTCCCTAGAGCCAGTGACTCTTGTCCCATTTGATTTTTGGATGTGCAGCATTTCCATTACGGCAGGGTTCGAGACAGCTCTGTAGGCCAGGCACAAGTAGCCTCTAAGCAGTCTATATGATACAGAGTACAGTGATGGGGCCCTTCAGTCTGCCCATGGAAGTCATGTGTTGCAGGGCCTGAATTTTCTTTGTGAGAAACCTCTGAGGTCTCTCCAGCTGCTGCAGGTGTCTGGTAAGGTAAATACTGAAGTGAGCACTGTACTCTATTATTGGTCTGATGAGGGGCAAGTGCAGGGGAGTTATAACCTCCTTAGCTTTGGATGCTCTTCCCTTACTTATGAGATGTGGAATGTAGAAGACCTTCCTTACTACTGTGGGCACATGGTGATCAAAGTTAAGGCTGCTATCAACTTGCATTCCCAAATCTCTCACCAGTGGGTTTGAACTTGGGAGGGTATTATTAATATTGTAATTTGCAGGGACTTCTCCTTTGCCAAAGGGGTAATAATGCATTTTTGGCATTGAATTTACATTCGTGTCTCTGGCACCAATAGTTTATCTGTGTGAGCCCATCCTGTAGAATGTAGACATAACTGGGGGATTCTATAATTGCAGCCATCAGCAAACTTGGTAAGCCACAGGCCATCTATTTTCCCCTGGATTTCATAGGTTGGTGGTAGGCTATCAGCCCTAGGGCCTATACAAGCCTAGCCATAACAATTCCCTGGATATTTCTTCCCACAATATTTACTTCCCTGGACCCTTGTCTAGCAGAGCGACTGACGTGATCCCCGGGGTGAATTTCTTATCTCCCATCCAATCATCAATGTTCCTTTTGAAGAGGGCCAAGGGGGTGCTCTGCTTGACATGTATGGGCAGTCTATTCCAGAGTATAGGGAGTCTCTGGGTCAGGAACCCATCCCTCCAGCATGTTTTGTTCATTGTGATGACAAGGTTTAGATCCCTGGAGCACGTGGCTCTGAGGGATTGGGATTTGGAGCATGTCCATCAGCTAGGGTTTGACATGGCCTTGTATGTTAAGCAGAGATTGCCTCTGAGTAGACGATATGCCACAGAGTATAGCTGGAGTTTTTTAGACGGTCAGCATAGGGCATCTGCTTTAGGCCTGTGATTCTTTTAGTGAGGTATTTCTGCGGCCTTTCCAGCTGTTGCAGATGTCTTGTGAGGTACATACCAAATGGGGCGTTGTACTCTATATAATGGGTCTAATGAGGGATGAGTACAGTGGGACAATGACCTCCTTTTTTCAGGATGAAAAGACCTTAGTCAAGAGGTGTGCCACATAGAAGGATTTCCTGACTATTGTGGTGATGTGGTTATCGAAGGTGAAATCACTGTCCACTTGTGTCCCTAAGTCTCTTATCACACTTTCAATGTTTAGTGTACTGCTAACTATGTGGTAATTCATGGGTACATGTTTTTTCCCAAAGGGAATAACTATACATTTCTTGGCATTAAGCTTGAACCCATGGCTCTGGCACCAAGCATCTGTTTCTGTAAGGCCCTTTTGTAGAATATCCACATCATTTGGGGATTCACTAATGGCTCCCAGTTTGCAAGTCATCTGCAAACTTTGTTAGCAAGAGTGCCTTAGTGTTGGCCTGTACTTCAGAGAAGTAGATGCCAAACAAGAGTGGTCCCAAGACTGAACTCAGAGGTACTCCACTTGTCTGGAGCTGGGTTTGGAGTCGGCTACTTTTGCAGTCTGAGTTCTGTCAGTAAGCCAGTTGGCAACCCATTGAGTGACGTAGGGATTTATGCCCAGCTTAGTAAGTTTATCTATGATTCCAGAGTGGAGGATGGTGTCGAAGGCCTTGGCGAGGTCCAGGTAGGCTGTGTGGACTGCCTTACCCTCGTCCACAGCTCTGGAGACTGATTCGTAGAAGTCAGTCAGGTTCAGGAGACAAGATTGGCCCTTCACAAATTGGGTGGGGTCCAGTGTTTGAAGGTTGCCAATGTCTTTGTTTATAAGTTCCATGATAATGCGTTTCATGCCCTTTCAGATCAGGCTCGTCAGACTGATGGGACGGTAGTTCCCGGGATCCAAGTGGATCCCCCCTTGTGGAGTGGGATAACTGTAGCTGTGCGCAACTCAGTGGGATGAAGCCTGAGGTGAGGCTATAATTAAACATGACACTTAGTTGAGGTGCCAGTTCATTTTGTAGTTCATTTAGTACACAGCCCGGGATGTCATCTGGTCCCATGGATGCTGTTTTCTTAGCTTTGGAGAGTGCGGTTTCTACCTGTATGGCTATGATTACCGAAATTTGGCAATGTTTTGGTATTGAGATGGGCCTTTTAGGGGGTGAAGTTGGCACTAAATTGATCTGCCAAGATACTGGCAATATCCTTGGGATCAGTATATTTAATGCCATTCTGTTGTAGCTCAGAGCAGATCTGAGCATTGCCATTTAGATTCTTGACATAACTATAGAATGCCTTGTGGTTGTCTTTGGAATCTTTGGCAAAAATTTTTATTTTCGTAACTAGCTTTGGAGGATTTTATAAGGGATCTCAGCTTCTTACTGAGGCTGGTAAGGGAGTTTTTTGCATCCTGGGAATCTCCTCCTTTCTGCAACAGTTTCTTCCTTCTGTTGTATAGTTTGTTTATGGCAGAGGACCACCAGATTGGCTTCCTTTTTTTGGAGGAGAGCATCTTGGTTCTATTTGGGATGGCACGATCCATGCACGAGTGGATGTGCTCGCACATTGCCTTAGTGTAGGATTCAGCAGTCGAACTTTCAGCTCCCGTCTGCATGGGTGTCATGAAGTTTATCACTTCTGACTTGAGTAGCATGAAGTTGGCTTTGGAGAAGTTTTTTTACAGAGGTTTCCTTACTGGGGGGTGGGGGGTGGGATGTGGATGTCAAGGGTGATTTGCTTATGGTCAGACCTGACCAATGAGTAAGTGACCACTGGTGTGGAGCATCTATCCCCCATGTTGGAAACAGATTCCAAACAGTAGGAGGCCCAGCACAGCACCTTGTGGAACACCACTGGTAACAGATCTTCTGGTAGAGGTGGTACCTCCAACTTTGAGTGTACATGTTCTATCCATGAACCAGTTGGCTACCTATCTAATGACGTATGTGTTAATCCCCAGTTGGGTGAGTTTCTCAATGATGCCTGAATGAGGGATTGTGTCAAAGCCCCAAGTCAAGATAGGCAGTATGTACTGTTTTGCCTTCATCTAGGGCTTTTGTGACACTCTCAAAGAAGTCCAGCAGGTTTAACAGGCATGATCTGCCCTTACTGAAGCCAAACTGAGTCAGGTCAAAAGTTCGAAGGCCTCCCATATCCTTGTTGATGAGGTCCATGATGATTCTCTCCATGACTTTACAGATAAGGCTGGTTAGGCTTATGGGTCTACAGTTCCCAGGGTCGGTTGAGAGACCCCCTTTGTGCAAGGGGATTACAGTTGCTGTTTTCCACTCTGCTGGGACAAAGCCAGCAGTTAGACTGTGGTTGAAGAGAGTACCCAGTAATTCCACTAACTTCTGTTTTAGACTGTTTAGTAAGTAGCCTAGGATGTTATCCAGTTCCATAAAGGATGTGTTTTTGGTCTTGGAGAGTGCGGTTATGACCTGCTCTTTACATATACTGGGTAGAGGACTGGTGACAGGTACACTTTTGGGGTATGACTGGTGGGGACAGGGGAATGAAATTTTCACCTAACTTGCATGCTAGCAGGTTGGCAATGTTATAAAAATAAAAAAAACAAAACGCTGGAAACACAGTAAAACCGTCAGTTTATTAAGCAAGTATAAAACTTTCACTAACAGGTTTCATCAGGCAATATTAAACTTACAAACTGAACTTGTATTTAAAACTCAAAGGTCACATGTTTAAAAAACAATTAAACACTTACACTTGCTCATATAGATATCTGAGAAATGGATTTAAAGTGAAGGCACCATTCAAATCAGGGGGCATGTGTGCTCTCATTCTCAATATCCAGTGCATCTCTTCATTTTCAATAACTTAATATCGCCACGCCATAATGGCATGTAGATTACTTTCAATATTAAAAACTTAAAACTATGAGCATCACCTTTATCCAAAATATGTTTATATAAAACATTAATTAAAACCTTCCGTCTTATTTCTGAGAGACGGTCACCTATATTTTCTTTTAATTTTCTGTTCATCATACCTATATAGTAATCATCACATAGGTTACATCTAGCCATATAAACTATCCTGAGTGTTGCAATTTCCATAGGCATGTAGTCTAAAATCAAGCCCAGTGACAGGATGTTTAAAAGTGTTTGTGTGTGTTTGTTTGTGTGTGTGTGTGTGTGTGTATACATACACACACACACACACACACACATATATATATATATATATATATATATATATACATATACACATATAATTACAATACATGCAACCATTACATTTAAATGTACCCTGCTTATTACTAATAGCACTGAAATAATGTTTAGGTTGTTCCTTATAGCAAAGAGTTTGTTTGAGTAAAGTGCATCTCTTGTATCCAAAATCTGGCCTATCAGATATCAAACCTTTAAGTTCAACTATGTCTTGTAGAATAAACCAGTGTTTACTTATAATCTGCCTAACCTTAGGGGTATTTTTGTTATATGTCAGCATGCATGTCACTTTCCACTGCTGACTAGATTTTGTCACCTTGGTGACATCATCTTGATGGTAAAAGACTGGTCTGGCCGTAGACGTCCATTCTTGGCCAACATATTCACGAGCAAATTATGTTTCACTTACAGAGTAGCCACGATCATGAAAATCAGCGGCCATATTATCTAACTGCCTAGCCATGTTAGTATCGCTTGTATTTACCCTGGCAACCCTAAGCATCTGATTCTTTACTATATTCCTAAACATAAATAAATGGTGGATGCATACCAGTACGGTGCAAGTAGCTGTTCTTTTTTACAGGTTTCTTAAATAGCTCTGTCATTATATTCCCATCTGTATCCTTAGTGAGCATAACATCCAAATATGTGATCTTACTTGATGAAATTTCGTATTTAAAATTCAGAAAAGTAGTGGTATTACACATACAGGGGAAGTCGTCCTTAAATGATGCATAACTTCCATTCCAAACAAGAAAAAGATTGTCCATAAATCTCCTATAGACTATAATTTCCTAACTGTCCCAAAAACTGATTATGGGCAGACAATATGTATTTCTCTTCCCACACATACATAACTATGTTGACATAGGTATTCGCAACCGGAGTGCCCATTGCTACGCCTCTTATTTGGTGGTAAACATTTTTTTGGAAGATAGAAACATTATTCTCTAGTACCAACTGTAACAACTCACGGATCCCCTACACTACACCAACACACCACAAACCTGACAGCCAAAACGCTGACACCAAGACCACACAATACCAACAGTCCACATTACCGAACACCATAACACCGACTCACAAAGCACAAACAGAAACATCAACGTAAACCACACCAAGCATTCTTACACTCTACTACACAAAATTACACAGATAAACTAAACTACCTCAACTAAAACATAAACAAGAACGTACCGGCAAATCACACACACATCCCACTACACCGCAACATCCCATAACGCCATTACCCACGTAACTCACACATCCCATTAACCTACCCAATACCTACATAAAAAACACACACACAACACAAGCACACCAAAAACCTTACAAACCTACACTAAAACTTACATTCACAACTATCTATGCACTAACCTTAACCCAAACCCTAAGGTCCGTCACTATCGCGCACTTACCTTACCCGCACCCTAACCCTAAAGTCCGTCACTATCGCACACTTACCTTACCCGCACCCTAACCCTAAAGTCCGTCACTATCGCACACTTACCTTACCCGCACCCTAACCCTAAAGTCAGTCACTATCGCACACTTACCTTACTTGCACCCTAACCCTAAAGTCCGTCACTATCGCATACTTACACGGTCGTGCTCGTTTCACATGTCGATGTTTTCAGTGTCGGGATTTCGAACTGACTATTTCCATTGTCGGTTTGCCGGTGTTCTCGTTGTCGGTGTTTAGAGCTTTCGTTGTTCTAAGGTAGACCCCAACTCACACATAAATTCTACTTGGTCAGGTGGATAATCTGAAAACTTATTTAAGAAAAAGCGTATGCTACTTAAACCTACTTCACGTGGTATGACTGTAAACAGAGAGTCTACATCCAAGGTGACAAAGTACGATTCAACTTCTATTTTGCCTAAAGACCAGTCATAACTGCTGTAATAACGTAGTTGTATCCTTTAATATAACAACTGCTTTCTCAAGCCAAGGTCTTAATTGTTTTTCTAAATACTTTGACAGGGGTTCGGTAACCCATCCTCTGGCAGATACTATGGGTCTCATTGGTGGGTTCACCAGGCTTTTATGTATTTTAGGAATGCCATAAATCATGGGGAGTTTGAATATCTTAGTAGTAAAATAGTTGAATAATCAGATTACCTGTTTAACATGCAAAGCAATAACATTAGCTTCCTCTCTATTTATACATTTATATTCATCTGTATTTAACAGCATTTGCATATTATCAAGGTAATATTTATTATCCATGACAACCTCACATCCATCCTTGGCTGCATTTTTAATGACAATATCAGTATTCTTTACCAGAGATTGTGTGGCCTTAAACTGTTCTAAGCTCAAATTACAAAAAGTGCCTTGCTGCTTTGTACTATATAACTTATAAATATCATGTTCAACTGCTTTCTCAAAAATATGTAAAAAGGTGTTACAAGGTGGTATATAAGTATTGGAGTGTTTCAAAAAACTAGCTATGAAATCACTGTCACCACCAAAAGCTATTTTCAAGTTCAAGTTCCTGACAAACTGTTTTAGTTCCAATAGTGTAACAGAAATATCTACAGACTGAGATGGTACAAAAGTTAATCCCCTACTTAAGACAAATATCTCATGTTCGTTTAAAGAGGTTAAATAACAGTCTCATCTCTTCATTTGGCTTCTCGTCATGGGCTGTCTCATGGATTCCTTTACATTGTTGCTATTCCTTAAGCTCTTCATTCTCACCCTTGGTTTCCTCATCGGCAATGGCTGCTTTAGTAGTAAGGGAAAATCCACAGGGTCTAACACTCGTATTTGAGTGGCATCCACAACAGTGGGAGGTTCAGAAGAGTCATCCAAATGAACAGTAGTCAGTAAATCATTTAAAATGGATGTTTGAAGAGTAGTTTTAAGATTAGAATGTAAATTTTGTGACGAGGAGCCTTCCAACGGCTGCATGTATACTTCTTGCTCCATATGATCGCTTCGTGATGTATCTGTTTGCGGCTGTTCCTCATTGGTCACCGAGCTATCCCTTGGCCAAACAAAAGCATTACCTCTTTGGAAATCATTGAGATCTCAGCAGAGCTTCTTTTTCTTAAGCTCAATCAAACGTTTTTCAAAAGCATTTAAATGTTCAAGCATTTCATTAAATAATTTAGAGTGCTCATTTATTTGTGTATTGGCAACAAGATCAGTATAAGAATTCTCAACTGCTTCTTGGAGTTCTAATTCAACAGGCTGAAAATAAACATTCATAAGCTCCAGGTTGGCAATGTCCTCAGGATCAGTATGAGTGGTACCGTCCACTACTAATTCAGCATAAAGCTGGGCCTTCCCTTTTGGATTTTGTACATAGCTAAAGAATGCCTTGTGACTATCCTTATCTAGGGATGCTAATTTAGTTTTGTAATTAGCTGTAGAGGACTTTACAAGATGGCTAATTTGCTTGTTCAAGCTGTGAAGGATGTTGAGACTGTTCCCTCTTATTCTTTGACAGCAGTTTCTTTCTCTTGTTGTATAACCTATTTATGCTAGATGTCCACCAGGGTGGCTTGTTTTTTTGTGAGGACCTTGTTTTGATCCTTTCAGGTATGGCTGAGTTTATACATTTGTATGGGTGTTTACACAGGGCATTTGTGAACAACTCAGTATAGGAGTCACTGCTGTCACTGGTGGCAGGGGGTTTGAAACTATTTATACCATTACTTAGGAGGCTATAGTTTGCTTTGGATACATATTTTAACCTTTTGGCTTCTGAGAGGGGGTCAGATATGATCATTATTTTGAGCGAGACTGATTTATGATTGGACTTTACCAGGGAGGGTCCTACACACAGGGTGGTGCAGCAATCCCCCATGTTGGTGAGTACTAGGTCAAGGATATTAGAGCCCCTTGTGAGGGTGCAGGCTATCTGTTGCAGAGCACTTGTGTTAGCAATGTCCAGGAACCTTATGGAGAAGATGTTTGTGCTCATAATTGTTTTCCAGTCAATGGAAGGATAGTTAAAGTCACCCAAGATCACGGTGTTTGGCTGTATTGTGAGTGATACAAGTAGGTTAAGGTGGGTTTTGTGGTTCATGCTGAGGGTTCTATAGCCAACAATGATGTGGAAGGGGGTCTTTCCTACAGCTAGTTGGACTTGGAGTAACTCCGGGAGATGTACTGTTTAACCAGTCTTGAGGTATATTTCTCTTTAATAAAGATGGATACACCTCCTCCTTTGGTTCTTTCATGTTCATTTTGTGGTTCTCAACGTGTGGAAGACATTGTAGCTTTGCATGGCCAGGGTACTCTCTGGGGCCTTGAACCATGTCTCTATGACTGCACAGACATTGGCATCTTGCAAAGTAAGGAGTGCTTCCAGTGAGTGCAGTTTCTGATTCAGACTACTAGCATTAAGCAGCATAACCTTGAGTTTGTCTCTACAGCTAATTTTTAAGTTGGGAATTTTGTTCTTATGACACTGCCTAAAACAGCCACTATGGGGGAGGCAAATACCTTTGCCAGTAACCAAAAGCTAAGAGGTGACAGGTGAAGATCATCTCTTGCAAAGCAGCATGGTCTGTCGACCATATCATCCTAGGCTGACAAATAATGAATCCCCCTGGAATGACATCAGAAGCTAAGCTAATTGTTGAAGTCGATAATTTTTTTGTTTGTATTGAGGCATTATCCTGGGTGAAGGTAGAATGCTGCTTAGGGCTAGGGACATACCTGCCTGGGACGCATACTTTGAAAAATCAGTCATGTCTCTCTTCAACTAGTCCAGTGAGGTACGTCTCGAGTCATTCACTCCAACATGGACTATGACAGAGTCATAACAGTGCTTGTTATTGACAGACTTGAGTGCGTGTGTGATCTGGTGGACCCTGGCACCTGACAGGCAGCTGACCATGAACATCTCCTTATCAAGCCTAATGAAGGGGACATCTGTGGGTCTCATGTGTGATCTGACAGATCCTGGCACCTGACAGGCAGTTGACCATGACCTTTTCCTTATCCAGCCTGGTGAGGGGGACATCTGTGTCTTCCACTTAAACTGACTTAACTGTCATAGCGGAGTGGAAGGGCTTTCCACATTTTTATGACAGCAAGAGAAAAAAAGTGTCATCTGCTACACTGTTATATTTGATAACACTCAGTAGGTGTTTATAAACAGAACAAAGAGATCTGTTTGAAGTATAATCTTGGAGAATGTGAGCCAGATTAGGGCATTTTTCTGGAACTTTTCTTTTTTAAACAGGAAACATCTTTATTGAATTATCACTTATGACATAGGCATATATTTATATAAATGAAAACAAACCATATTGACTTATTTTCAGTTGCAAACATTATATATCACATATAATCTTCTAAACAGTCACTGTCAATCAAACATTACATAGTTCATTCAATTCCTGGTTTCATTTTTCTGGAATGTTGATGAGAGTACGAGCAATTACTAGTTTAGAATAGGCCAGACAGTGATTGAGTTCTGTCTAGTTTAGCTGCTTTAGTGCTGGGAAGTAATGCTTTAGGGTTTGTTAGTTGCAAATTTAGTTATTTATTATAATATATAAAAAAAAAAAAATATATATATATATATATATATATATATAAAATAATGCCATATTATATTTTATTATAGCACAGCTTGAGTGGGTGAGATTGACTAGTTTGTACGTTACTGAGTACAGGAACTCCATACAGTTCGGTTAGGAGAAGATATGCAGTGGCTGTGTGTTTTCTTAGTCTCATCAGTTAGATAAGGCATTATTCTGTAGAGGGTGCCGAGCTTTTGATGTTTTTAATAGCTTCTTTCATTTTGTGATCATATTTCATGTTTTCATCTATCATGATACCTAGAGGCTTGGTGTGGGTTACTATTTTGATTCTGGTGCTGCTGGAAGACGTTAAGAGGGATTTCTTTGCCTTATATGGTCTAGGTATAAACAGAAGTATTTTTTTTTTCAGGTTCAAAAGAAGTTGTGGCTTGCTCAGTCATGCCTCTACAGAGAGGAGGGATTCCTGTGTTAGCTGTTGTAAGTAGTCAAAGGTCTCAGATATGCACATTATTGCAGATATGCCAGCATACAGTGCGATGGTGGAGTGTTTACTGGTTTTGTGTAGATCACTTATAAAAATACTGAATAGGTGTGGGCCTAGGACTGACCCTTGGGATACACCTAAAGATGAAAGTGCCATTTGGCAGCTTGTTCCCTATCTCATAGCTAGCTAGCAAACTACTGAGAGAGAGGTTGTGTCCAGTCCAAATTATGAGAGTTTCTTTACAAGTTTGGGGTGAGACACAACGACAGGTCAATGAGTACTGCAGATGCTGGATTACCAATATTTCTGTGTAGGTTAATGGCGGTGAAGAAACTAAGGAGAGCAAAGATAGTGCTATGATGCAGATGAAAGCCATGCTGAGCTGTAAACAGAAATCTGTGGTCAAATATGGAGCTGAGTAGTTGGCAATGAATGCATTTCTCTATACTTTTTTATAATGGGGATAGGATAGCAACAGGCCAATAACTGGTAAAAGTTGGTGGATTTGCCTCCTTTATGAAGTGGTAGAATATAGGATTTCTTCCAGATTATGGTAACATAGCTTTCTAATCTTGACCAGTTGATTAAAACAGATATGGGATAGGCTAAGGCATCAGCTGCAAATTTTAATATATTTGGCAGGAATATTGTCTGTGGCAAGTGCTGTTGGTTTTAACTGTAGAAGTTTTTTGATTAAGGAGGTTGATATAAGTTGTAGATAAATTTTATAGGGAGAGTGGAAAGTGTTGCTGGTATCAGAGGAGGCTGAAGATGTGCCCATTATGAGACAGATTACAGTTTGGATAAAGTAAGAGTTGAACTGGTTAGCTATACTTTCAGACTGGTTGTTTGTTGTGGGACTTGGCTGTGTCTTTAGGCCAGGGTGGACAAGTTTGTTTACTGATGACCAAATCATTTTTTTAATGAGATTTTTATAGGTTGACATAGAATGTTCTTTTGTCAAATTTAATCTTGTTTTTGGTCTCATTTTTAAGTTGTCTCTATTTTTGAAGATGTTTCAGTTTTGGTCTATTTCTGTCAGAAGCATGCTTTATCTCTCGTTTTCATTAGTATCTCAGTTTGTCTAGTTAGCCAGAGAGCTGGATTAACTTTAACCCGCAGGTTTCTAAATTGGAAGATATTTGTTTAAGTTTATTAAGGAATATGGTATTAAATATGTTAACAGGCTTCATCTACCTAGAGATTTTAGTTGATACTAGTTTACAAATTTCTGGGTGGCAGTGAAGGTGGCTTTAACAAAGTTGTTTATATTACCCAAGAGGTTATAATGGTGAATTTATGGAGGGCAAGTACTGTTTCTTGCAACATAAATGAGTAGGTGGTCAGTTAGGTTTCAGGCAGGGAGCCTGCAGATGTAATTTTGCGTGGGTCGTTTGTAAGAATCCAACATACAGAACTTTGATTAATACTACTTTTATTATATCTGGTTGGGGAATTTAAGAGCTGGGGGAAGCCACAGAGATCGATGTCGCTGTTTACGGAATCTTTGTTTACAGTAGTCCAGTTGATGTTAAAGTGAAATGTTACTGAAAGCCCAAGAGAGTTCCTCAGCAGTGGCACTGTTATTTCCTGGACGTACATAGACTGGGATTTATGGTTAGATTTTTGTGTGCTTACTTTAAGAGAAGACATAAGAATTTCTGCATTGCCAATAGATGGTTGGGTAAGTGGGTGAATGATGAGGTTTTTAAGAGTTTGTATATTACAGCTATGCCTCCTGCCTTTTTCTTTTGTCCATCAGGATTTTTACTGGGGGTGGAATAGGGTAAGAAATTCTTTAACAGTTGCATTTATTTTTTAGCTAATGTTATGTTCTTTTTCTCCTTACTATACTGCTGTGTAATTATACAGGCAAATATTACACACTTTCTATTCCTTACCTTTGGATAACTTTTGCAGCACAGATGTTTTCTGGTATGATTTTCTGTTTTCACTCTTCAGCAAAACTGACTCCTTGATAATGGAATAAGTACTACTTATGCTCTAGGCACTATAAGACTTATAAATTACTCCCTGCATTTTTGCAGGAAGCTGTACTCTTGATGCTTACAACCATCACTTAATTGAGGCATGTAGCAACCCATTCCTATTCCTTGAACTGAACTTGTGATAGGTCTGGCAGTAAGTGCAGAGGACTAAAGTTCTGCTTCCATTGCTAAGAGTATACCAGATATACATCTCCCTCTTGAAGGATGTAACACGAAAGCATGAAAAACATCATAAACAGTATCACTACACCTAGATGACAGGGTTGCCACCTGTCTCACTTCCTGTACAGCAGTCCTGATTTTTGCAGTTCTGTCCTAGGGATGGTAAAAAGCAAATGTGTTGATACAACAATTACACAAGAAAAAATATTTTCTAACTTTTTCAAACGTAGGATTCATTGCTTTTAAGTATTTTCTCAATATTGCTAAACTACATACATTTCCTAGAATACCACCATAGTCAACCATAATTACTCACTGTAAATATTGTACATATAATATGTCTCTTTCCTTCCTTCTCTGACACTCCAACACTATGTCTACTATTTAACCTCCAGTCCCTATTCACAGTTTTCTACTCCACTGTTTAACTTGCGTTACTACAATTTTTTTAATTCAGCTCCCTACAACACTGTCTACATTTTTGTATTATATTACTTACTTACTGCATTACCTGCACAACAACACTGTATAATTCTGGTTATTATGATATTAACTGTATGTACTAACTGTCCTATTTTACTTTTCAAACTCTGTTAATTGAACTTTCACTACTAAATATTGTTAATATGTTTACTATTGTAAATTTGTGGAGCTTTTCATCCCGGGCCTCCACTGAAAAAGGGCACCTGCTATCCAGTCGGACTATCCTGGTAAACAAATGTCAAATAAAAAAATAAATGGCTAAAAGGCATGATAAAATGATACCACATTTAAGTCATTTTAATATACAAAGTAGTATAAACAACCAACATTTAAAGTGTAGCATTTCAATATGGTGATGCTGCTTATATACATTTTTCACAAGTGAAAACTGTCTTTGAATCAGTGACAGATCTAACTGCTTTACTATGAAAAGCATATCTTCATTGGAGGCTGTCAGCAGTACCTGACAGGGTAAACTACAGATTTATCTGTATCTGTGGTATGTCATGTAGGCAGAGACAAATTCCTCTGCAAAGTATGTGAGAAGCTAAGCTTAAAAAAGAGGGTGGGCTTTCCCTTCTTTGATTCCAAGGCAAGGACATGAAAGTTTTATAAAGTATAAGCAGGTTTCTGGTACCCAAATAATAATGAAACCATATTGTTGGGAGAAAAGCAACTTAAGGGTTGAATTAAACTGTAAAAGAAGGTGTAGTTTTCATTTAATCTGTTACCAAAGTCTGATGGTGATCCATTCAGGCTCACTATTCTGTCATTTTATATAACATTATCACTTCAGCATTCTGTGACTCGGATATTAAAGTCCATATACATTACTGTTTTAAGAAATTTCGTTTGTTCATTTATGCTCTGACATGAAATGTGATGTCATGTGATGAAAGGGAACCACAACACTGTGACCCCATGCAAATAAAACTGTGTAGAGCACTATTTTTTAACTTTGTCAAATTTTCTTTCATATTTAATTTGATGGCACTACTCATTTTCAAATAAAACTCAAATACTGCTTTAAGTTATCAACAGTTTTATATTTATAGTAGCTCTGAATAAAACACACAAAACCTTATGAGCATTCAACGTAAACAACCTGACCCAAGATATGGCAGCAGCTTCAGTGAGGGAAGAGTAGATGGATAAAGTGGATAGCTTTAAATTAACTTTCAAAGTTATATGCTCTCAAACAACCAGAGACTCCTTCTGTATTCAGGAGCTCATAATTACTGAAGTGAATGTGTTTATTATTAACATAAATAAAGTATACAATGTTGGCATGCTATGCTGCTGCCAGCACTTTCCTTGACTCACAACTCAACAACTGTAACTCATCAAAATCACAGCTGGATAACTGTCCCTGTGTTAAATACTCCAAATTCAAGGCTGAATGACCCTGAAGTTGGTATATTTAATTCACAAGTGTTGGACAGTGCAGGGGACTTGTTCCTTAAATGAACTCGGTGAAAGTTTCACCCACTTCTTTGTAGTCTATTAACTGGCTGACTGTGAGCTGCCTAACTGGGAGAAGATTACAGTCAGCTCTCTGCCAGGAATCCATAAACAACATGATACTAAAATAAATTTAGGCAAAATGAAAGTAGCATACTTACAATAACATCAGTTCCAGATAGCAGAACCTGCAACATAAACCAGTAGGACTGAAACTGCAGGCGTTCAGTCAGCTTGGTGTATAAAAGTTTCCTAGGCTACTAGTCCCTCCTCATTTACCATAATGCTTTACCTGCCAGTCTCCTCCCCAAATCCTAAGAGTCCTGTTTGGAAGTGGAGAAGTGTAAACAAAGATCTCAAAAAATAATCCTCCAAGCCATGTCTATCATGAGGCACGGGAAGGAGGTTAGGTAGATTCATGAAGATGGACCTGCTCATTCAGATCTATCATTACAATAAGTATATAACGTCCATATCTGTGATGAGGAGGTCCATACATGCCAACCAGTACGGCACAGTCTCAATCATATCCTCTTGGGTGCTTATAATGGGACCATACCTCTAATTACTGAAACTCCAAAAAATCTAGACCTGGAGGTCACATCCAACTTGCAGTGTCTGGTGAAAGTATTCAGAGAAGCCCATGTAACAGCCATACAATCATAATCTAAGAATGAATTTCTGAAAACTGCCTCAGAAGTAACCATTGTTCTATATGAATTTGTTGTACAGCCGATATCATCTTGTTATATTCCTCATAACAGAATTCAATACAGTCAAGTAAGTCACAAGAACAACATAACTTTACCTTGGGAAAAAGATTTTTAAAAGAAAAATGAGAGAAAGAGGTGAAATATTTCCTGAATGATTTGGTTCTGTTTACACAAGATCTGACCTGTCTGCAGATATCTATGCAATGTAACATATTCACCCCTGAATAATTTGGGAAGGAAATTGGCAAAGAAAATAATTTAATACCATTTTCCTCAGTAGTTTCCCTAGGCAAAAAGGAAAGAATAGTTCTCAATGACAGTCTATTCTTATGGAAATCAATGTAACCAGGCTTAACATGCAAGGCCAATATTTTTGGAAATTCTTCTAGCAGAATTAATAGCTACTTGAAAGTCTTCCAAGAGAAGTACATCAGATATTGCACACTATTCATCTGCTTTTACTGTATTTGTGTTTCTTCCTACTTTATTACTAGGGGCATTGACTACAACTCTGATCTGCGATATATAACAACAAGCATCCTTTTCTGTGCATTTAAAGTGTTTTTTGAGTGTATCTGCTTTATTTTCTGAAAAAAAAAAAAAAAAAAAAATACATACTTGTTTCCCACCTTTCTAAGCTAGTATAGTCCAGTTTTCAGGTTAGTGCTGAATTCAGTGCTGTGTTACAAATCTCTGTGTTTGCCCATACCTTACTTGGATAGAAGGAAATTGTGGTGGTGCTGCGGTAGCGTTGTCGCCTCACATTAAGAGGTTGTCCTGTTCGATTCTCAGCTAAAGCATCTTCTGTGTGGAGACATGCATGATTGGGCATACCTTTGTTGAAGGTTGTGTGTCAGGGCTGGCAACTCGGTACGTAAAAATCTACTGCTAATCATTAGCGGACGGGAGTTCCGCTGTGGTGACCCCTAACCAGGAAAAGACGAAAGATACAACAACAACAACCTGTGAGAGAGGGGAGCTTTGAGCAGCCTATCTGTCCCTGGAGGAGTGGTTTCAGCCCAGAAATTAGTAGTTTATTGGCCATTTTGGGCTAATTTCTCTCTCTTTCATTTCCCTGCTATAAATACCGTATTTGCCTGGTTTTGCATGCCAGGTAGGTAGGGTAAAACTATTCCCAGCTCCACAAAGTCTCCTCTTCAATTTTTCCCTTGGAACTAGACAAACTTTCAACTTAAGCACTCAAGCCATTCATTTTCTCAGCCCGGCACTTGCTCAAAACGTATAGCAAGCACTTATAAACCCTAGCACTAGATCCTGTACTGTACAGAAGGACAAGGCTCTCTATTCGACCTTACCAGCCATCCAGTAAAACAGTTCACTGTACCTATCCAGGCATGTCCAAAGGACAGTTTCAGGTGTACTCTACAGTCCAACTGGTGAATCTGGGCATTTTGAGGCAATGTTACAACTGCCTCATGTACACAGACAACCCCCTCCTCCTACCACCAAACACTAATACATGTGAGAGATGCAATTATACAGCCAAACTGGAGGCTAAGCTCTCTCAACCCAAGACTGGATCAGACAGTCAAGAGGAGAAGGGAAATACTTGCATCACACCACCAGTCTCACATAGACCCATTAAACCAGCACCGGCAAAAAACACACAAATACATGAAAACATACTCGGAGGCTCTAAATAAATATCTGCAAAACCAAAAGAGACCTCCAAAGCAAACATCCAAGCAACCTCCACCCCCCAACACAAACCATGAAACACATACTTCACAAAACCAGTGTGCCATGCAATCACAGCCCTTAAGCCAAAATAACATACTAAACATACTAGTAATAGGTGACTCTATAGTCAGGCACACTGACGTCCCACTCACTAGGCTGAATAAGGAGAAGGTTACTGTTAGCTGCCTGTCGGGTACCAGGATACGCCACATAACACACGCACTCAGGTCATTCCAGAACAAGTACAAATATGACTCTGTCATTGTCCATGTTGGTGTGAATGACCTGAGCCATACCTCCCTGGACTACATGAAAAGAGACATGGAAGAGCTCTCTGATCACGTAGCCCAGGCCGGTATGACCCTGTCCCTGAGTAGCATCCTGCCCTCACCAAGAATGATACCACGGTATAAAGAAAAATTTCTCGATTTTAAGAACTGGCTAAGTTTCTGGTGTCATTCAAAGGGGATCCAGTGTCTGTCCTCCTGGGATGACATGCTCGACAAGCCACGCTGCTTCACTAGAGACAGCTTGCACCTGTCACCCTTAGGCTTTCGAATACTGGCCAAGGCTCTTGCCACCCCCATAGTGCCTTTTTTAGGCAAGGCTCAAAAGACAAACCCATCACCGTAAATAGCACAAGTAACAAAAAACTGAGGGCAATGCTACTCAATGCCAGAAGTCTAAACCTCAAAATGCAAGTACTTGAGGCACTCCTCAGTACAGAGAAAATCGATATATGTGCAGTAACAGAAACCTGGTTTAAGGCTCCAGAGACCACCCAAGCACTACCAGGCTACAACTCATACCATACATTTTGGCCACAAAACCCAAACCGAAATACAAAAGGCAGGGGTGTATCCATATTCATCAAGGATACCCACACCTCCAGGTTAGTGGCACAGCATGATGCTTCAGAAATCATCCACGTGCAACTAACAACGGGCAAAACTGCAATTCAAATTGTAGCTTGCTACAGATCACCCACCATGTCCCAGGACCCCCTATTCCACATTTCTGGAAACACTGAGGAACATAAAGGTCCTACCAAACACCCTAATATCGGGTGATTTCAATTATCCAAACATTAACTGGGAAAACTACTCAAGTGCTAACTCCCTTGCCCAACATTTCCTAGAATTTATAAACTCAAACGCCCTGGTTCAACTGGTCAGCACTCCCACCAGAGGTGACAACATATTGGACCTGGTCATCACCAACATGGGCGACCGGTGTTCCACACCGGAGGTCAACCCCTCACAGGTTAGATCTGACCATAAACAAATCACTTTGGATATCCATATTCCGCCCCCACCCCCGGACAAGAAAACCACTGTCTAAAACTTTTCAAAAGCAAACTTCACATTACTTAAGACTGAGGTGGAAAGTTTCAAAGCCCCCACGCTGAAAGATACCTGTCCAAGCTACAAAATCCTTTACTAATCCATCCTACGGGCACCTACAAGAATGCATGGATCGTGCCATCCCAAGCAAAACCAAGACTCACTCCTCCAAGAAAAGGAAACCAGTCTGGTGGACTCCTGCCATAAACAAGCTATACAACAGAAGGAGGAAACTAGTACAGAAAAGAGTAAAATCCCAAGAAGGGAAGACATCCCTGATCAGCATCAGCAAGAAACTACGATCCCTCATAAAATCATCCAAGGCGAGCTTTGAAAGAAAAATTGCCAAGGACTCCAAAGATAACCACAAGGCATTCTTTAGCTATGTCAAGAATCTAAGTGGCAATGCTCAGATCTGCTCGGAGTTAGTGCAGAATGGCACAAAATACACTGAACCGACCAATATCACCAACATCCTGGCAGACAGGTTCAACGCAAACTTCACCCCCTTCTCACCCCTAAAAGCACCCATAACAATACGAGAAGAATGTAGAGTCCCTGAAATCACAGACACTCAGGTTAAAACAGCCCTCTCCAAAGCCAAAAACACAGTATCAATGGGACTGGACTGTGTCCCAGGCTGCATCCTAAACAAGCTCAAAGACGAACTAACCCCTCACCTAAACACACTGTTCAAACTCAGCCTCTCCACAGTCTACATACCCACAGAGTGGCGCACAGCAACGGTTATTCTGCTCCACAAAGCTGGAGCCACAACTATCACCCTATAAGCCTGACTAGCTTGGTCTGCAAGGCTATGGAGCGCATCATCATGGAACTCATTAACAGAGACATTGGGAACCTCCAAAAACACTCGACCCTACCCAGGGCAGATCATGCCCCCTAAACCTGGTGGACTTCTTTGAGCCAGTTACCAAGGCTATAGATGAGGGAAAGGTGGTACACACAGCCTACCTAGACCTCAGTAAGGCCTCCGACACCATTTCCCATTCTGGTATTATAGACAAGCTCACCAGCCTGAACATAAACCCCTACGCCACAAGATGGGTTGCCAACTGGCTCACGGACAGAACCCACATGGTGAGAGTTGCGAGAGCTAGGTCCGACTCTAAACCAGTTACAAGTGGCGTTCCGCAGGGCTCAGTCCTAGGACCCCTCCTGTTCGGCATATACTTCTCAGAGGTACAGGCAAGCACAGGAGGACTATGGCTGACCAAGTTCACAGATGACTGCAAACTAGGGACTATAATAGACTCTCCGGCTGACACAGACATCCTCCAAAAGGGTCTCACTGAGACGGATACCCGGTGTCAAAATCATAGCCTCAAGCTAAATGCCAAAAAGTGCATAGTCATCCCCTTTGGAAAAAACAAAGTACCCAAAAACTACCACATAGGTGGTAGTCCCCTAAATACGGAAGACATAATAAGGGATCTGGGGACCCAAGTAGATAGTAATCTCACCTTTGATAATCACATTGTCAAAGTGGCTAGAAAATCCTTCTACGTGGCCCACCTAATCACAAAAGGGTTCATATCCAGATCAAAAGAAGTCATTGTGCCCCTCTACTCATCACTCATCAGACCCATCATACAGTACAATGCCCCATTTGAGATGTACCTTACAAGACACCTGCAACAGCTGGAAAGACCACAGAAGTACCACACTAAGAGGATCAATGGCCACAAACAGATGCCCTATGCAGCTCGACTGAAGAAACTCCAGCTGTACTCGGTTGCATACCACCTACTCAGAGGTGATCTCTGCCTGACATAAAAGGCCATGTCCAACTCAGAATTGATGGACATGCTCCACCTAAAGAAAACCTTATCCCCTCGAGCCACACGCTCTAGGGATCTAAACCTCACCACAACAATAAATAGGATGTGCTGGAGGGATAGATTCACATCAAAGAGACTTCCCATGCTTTGGAACAAGATCCCAATCTACACTGGGCAGAGCTCCTCGCTAACACTCTTCAAAAGAAACCTTGACGAGTGGATGGGAAACAGAAAGTTTACCTCGGGGAATCACTTCAGTGTCTCTGCTGGACAGAGGCACAGGGAACTAATCTAAGGGGGCAGTGAAAGCAAATACATTCTGGCTAGGCTTATAAATGCCTTCGGGAAGATAGCCTAGTAACTACCTATGAACCTATATGCTTTAGCAACTGTCTCAAAAGAGAAAGGGTTAACTAAATGATATACAAATCTTACAGGCATATAGAATCCTCAATGAGAAATCAGGTCTAGAAAGAACTTGTCAGGAAATGTTTCCAAACTTTTAGAGATGCTACAGAAAAAACACTGAAGACATGATGGAAGTTAAAGAATGGTAGCAAGGTGGACCTTTATTGAAGAGTAACCTAGGCCTGTATCAAAAATCTGGGAAAGGTAATCTAAAACTCCAGGCAATGGAGTGGTAAAGGAATAACAGAAATTTACTACTTACTCTGTTTTTCTTGCGTCTCTGGACAGAAGTGAGGACTGTGAACTTTCCTAGAGAGGTTCAAAGAGTCCCTGGCCATTACTGGAAAATGAGTAACTATATGGTAACATGAAGGAGTAAAGGGCTGGGTGAGTCAACAATGTTCTGACTGGCTATGAACATAGAGGCTTTTCCAGAAGATGATGCCACAGCAGAAAAAACCAAGGCCAGAATAGGGCTATAAGAATAACTCCGGACTTGTGTTACCTGGCTTTCATAGGTTGGTACTAGGCTATCAGCCCTAGGGCCTATACAAGCCTAGCCATAACAATTCCCTGGCTATTTCTTCCCACATTATTTACTTTCCTGGACCCCTGTCTAGCAGGGCGACTGACGTGATCCCTGGGGTGAATTTCCTTTCTCCCATCCAATCGTCAAGGTTCCTCTTGAAGAGGTCCAAAGAGGCACTCTGCTTGACATGTATGGGCAATCTATTCCAGAGTCTGGGGAGTCTCTGGGTCAGGAACCTATCCCTCCAGCATGTTTTGTTTATTGTGATGACAAGGTTTAGATCCCTGGAGCGTGTAGCTCTGAGGGATTGGGATTTCTTTAAGTGTAGCATGTCCAACAGCTCTGGGTTTGACATGGCCTTGTATGTTAAGCAGAGATCGCATCTGAGTAGACGATATGCGACAGAGTATAGCTGGAGTTTTTAAGGCGGTCAGCGTAGGGCATCTGCTTTAGGCCTGTGATTCTTTTAGTGAGGTATTTCTGAGGCCTTTCCAGTTGTTGCAGATGTCTTGAGAGGTACATACCAAATGGGGCGTTGTATTCTATAATGGGTCTAATGAGGGATGAGTACAGTGGGACAATGACCTCCTTTTTTCTGGATGAAAAGCCCTTCGTGATGAGGTGTGCCACATAGAAGGATTTCCTGACTGTTGTGGCGATGTGGTTATCGAAGGTGAGACCACTGTCCACCTGTGTCCCTAAGTCTCTTATCACACTTTCTGTGTTTAGTGTACTGCCACCTATATGGTAATTCATGGATACATGTTTTTCCCAAAGGGATAACAATACATTTCTTGGCATTGAGCTTGAGCCCATGGCTCTGGCACCAAGCATCTGTTTCTGTAAGGCCCTTTTGTAGAGTATCCACATCATTTGGGGATTCAATAATGGCTCCCAGTTTGCAGTCATCTGCAAACTTTGTTAGCCAGAGTCCCTTAGTGTTGACCTGTACTTCAGAGAAGTAGATGCCAAACAAGAGCGGCCCCAGGACTGAACCCTGAGGTACTCCACTTTTCACTTGTCTGGAGCTGGATTTGGAGTCAGCTACTTTTACAGTGTGGGTTCTATCAGTAAGCCATTTAGCAACCCATTGGGTGACATAGGGATTAATGCCCAACTTAGTAAGTTTATCTATGATTCCAGAGTGGGGGATGGTGTCAAAGGCCTTGGCAAGGTCTAGATAGGCTGTGTGGACCACCTTACCCTTGTCCATGAACTTTGGGATACGACAGAATAGGGAAAAAGTGGAAATCCTGGGTACCATTTCTGAATGACAGCATCCTTGGGATTTTCTACAGGTGTAGGCATAAGGGAATAGAAGTTGCAGCATTTGTCAATGTTTAGGGACTGCAGACAGATTACAGTAAGCTTCCTCCATCGAACGAAGAATATTACAGAAATATTTAGAGACTGCTTGTGGGGCATCAGTAAACTGACCAAGCGTTAGCAGAGATTTCAGAGATGAAATCTGTCTATTTAAAGTTACTGCAGTTAGAAGACAGTCAGGTATGTAAAAACCTTCATTCTTCATGGATCCTGGTTCACTGCAACTATGGACATACACTTGATAAACATTCTGGTGCTGACTGAAGCCCAAGTGGTTGTATACAGAACTGATAATGAATGGCGCCTACCCAGAAGTGAAGAAACCTTTTGGACTTCTTCACAACCCTGATATGTAATTAGGCACTTTGAAGGTCTAATGAGTACTTCTGGCCTCCTTCAAGCAGAAGGAAGGATGCCCTGCACAATCACGATCTGAAAAGACTAAGAATAAGCTTGCTTAAGCTGCTAAGTGAGTGCCAATATCCTTTATCTTTTTTTTTTTTGGAACTGAAAAAGAATCTTGAGTAATAACTGGATCCCTTCTAGTCATTACCTGTCACATACTTTTGACAGGGTTGGACGTCTAGCAATGGCAAAGAATGGGAAAAAGGAGGTATATGGAAAGGAATCCTGTATACTGTAGATATCACTGTTTCTGCTTGTCCTGCATAATAGCCAACTATGTATCTAAGTGATAAGGCAGACCATCTTGTCACAGCATCTAAAGTGGGGCAGTCAGGCAAGGCCCAAGGAATTAAACTGCTGTCTCTCAATTAAGACTGCTAAACCCCTTCTATTGCTGACTGACATTTCTACTACCATGTTGATCCCTCACAGATCTCCGATTGTTTTGTTGCTACAGGCCACACCAGTACCACAGCCGATGCAGACTGTGTCCTGAAAAAGTGGCACTGAAGAGTCTGAGATTTCTCCCTGAGAGCTATAAGGACTTTACCCTCCTTCCATCTCCATAATATTTTATTTGAACAGGGCAGACCCAGAAGGGGTGTTATGGAAAGAAGCCTTAGAATCTTCAGCAAAATCTGTGTTGTAGTACCAGGCACAAAGACAGAGAGCTGCTTGTCACCTGATGAGCTATGTGCAAGATGCACATGACTTTAGAGATTTGTGATTGAAATTTAATCTTTTTTAAACATCTTTATTAAGCATGACTTGTTTTTAGAAAGTGACACAGGTGCATATACAGTAATGGAAGAGAAAGCAAACCATACTAACATTTCCTTTTTCATGCAATATAAATTAACAATTTTCATTCACTCAAATTACTTAATTACTGCCTTCCCTTAAATTTCAGTCCTCCTCCTGAACACTATTATGCAGGTAATATTCCTACAAATTCTACTTATTTCTATGTAATTTGCTCCTTCCCTTTTCTAAAATCTCGCTTCTAGTTCTTTTATCGCCTTTAATGTATTACTTCAGTATTACTTGATTTAGATTTTCTAAGAATTGCCTTTTTTGGAACCAATAGCATATAAGGCCTTACTATAGCTTGGCAATTCAGATCCCATGTCCCATCTCAAAAGAATAATATCCTTAGATACAACCATTTGCTCACCAACCATTTCTGAGAAGTATTCCACAGGGAATTTTTAAGATCTACCAACTCTGCATTCCAAAACTAATGTTCTCATTTACCTCTCCTTCTCTTTCCAATCACAGCTCCAGCATTTGCGATCTACCAGAAGGAAGAATTCTTGAAATCTGCTTGTTTGAAAATACATATGGAAACACTTCCAAGCAATCTTTCTAAACCGTCTGGACTTTGCTGCATATGTGAGAGCCTTACAGTTACTCTCATATTGTTCCTTTGTATACTGCCTTTCTATTCTCTCTTCCAAATCTTTTCTAACCTCTAACCTCTTCAGATTGATAGTTATAGTTATCATGCAGTATTTTAAGTGCCCTACTAATTCTCTCCTTTTAACAGCAACGTCTGCTCTTCACTCAGCTAAAACACTACCAGAGTTAGTCTTCCATTGAACAATCTTTTATCCATTTCTCTTTGCCTGTACTCTGTTACCAATCCTTGGTAAGGAAAGTAGTCTCTAATCTGCAATCAAAACATCTGCTTAGCTTTAACCTGCTCTATTACCACCCCCTCTAGTTATTTTCTCCTAAAACCTTGTTTCCTTTAAGTGACTGAAGCTGAGTTTTGAACTGTTTTTTGAAGATGTTTCACTGATCTGCTCCAAAGGGAAGCATAATATATTCAATACATAGTTCATGTCCCTCAGTGTCACTATGGAGAATAAGTATGCATAATTTCCTTTGCTTGACTCTTCAACAAAATGATGGACAGCAGAACTCTGTGGAGTAGCAGCCTTTTCAAGGGTTGCCACAACAACAGTAGAGTTTACCTTATAAGCCTCCACAAACAAGTTTAGCTCTTGGGAGGCCAGATTATCTTGTCTGGACTCTTTGAATTAGGTGCCACAATGCTGAATTTTTCTTGTGTTGACCAGACCACAAGCTCTACCACCCTGTCTTCATAAGGGCAAACCAGGAAGACAGCTGGAGCTTTGACGGGTTTCTTGCCAGATCTCTTCAGGGGAGGATGAGGAGTCTGGGGATCATCCTTCCCTCTGTTTCATCATTTAAAGGGCTTCTCAGAATGTCAGATCATCTGGTAGGGGCAGTGGGGAATCAACACCATTTCTACTGTCAGTATCTAGAATGGCGTAACTCCAGCAAGGAGCCAGGATTTCCTCTTGCCATAGTGCTACTTACCAGACCTTGGAGGGGGTTAATCTGAGGATGATGAGTGAATGAATTCAGGTACACATGCCTATTTCTGCACTTGGCCTCTCTGGCTCAGTGTCAAGAAGGATGAATGATGAAAGTGGCAGACAAAAATGTTTCAATCACTGAGCCCTTGGTCAATACAAGCACAGGTGCTAAGAGTGACAAATGCAAAACTATATGCATCAATGTCAAAGTCAATGTTATCACAAACTTTGGGCCAAAGGCACCCAACCCAACTACTTGATGTCAAAGTAATGCCAAAAAGGTTAGCAACGGGTATGACCCTTACTGCCTGATCCCAACCAAGGGGGCCATTAAGCCCAAAGTGCCCAAGCCCAGCATTTGACAGCCTTGAAGTCAAGGGTTCAAAGTCCTAGCCAGCTTAGATCAGCAACTACACTAATAAAGGAGCCAAGATCAACTAAATTGGCTGACCCGGACCTTCCCTGGGTCCAACACACAAACTCCATATGCTGAGAAAGTATCAACATCAGATCCATCGACATCTGCAATATAACTAATGTTGAAGGATTTGCCCCAAAAGTTGAAAACCATCAAAGCGTCTGCTAATACCAAATGCTTGAAGGTTTGTGACTGACCTCATCAGAATTGTGCCAAAATAAGAGATAGTGAGGAGAAAATACATCACAGGAGAGTAATAGTTAAATGACTGTATTTGTCCTAGAACCAGAAGGTGAAAAGATGAGAAACACTTCCTACTGAATCTAGAAGAATGAACTTTTCATTTTCTTGCAGTCAATGTCCACAGTGGCTGAGTGTTTTCTGAACAAACTTCAAGGACTTAGTAGACAATGGTCTAAATTGCAGAATTCCACTTATATTAGAATAAGATATGGAATATACACAGTCTTATTTAACTATTTTAACAAGAGAAGACTCAACCACCACAGATACTTAAAAACACCAGAACGTGTAGATGTACGTGAATCCTCTACTAAGGGCTTCTTAGTGACACAAAGTAGGAAAATTTCTTAAGAAACACTACTCCTGTTCCTCTAATGCATTTGTTTTCTTTCTCTGTCCCCTTAATGATCCCCCATCCTTCTTTCTATGAAATCTGGAGGAGGTTCTAAGGGCTTTCACAGCCAATCCCAAGGCTGTGTCTGGAGTCAAAGCACCTTCAGGGCTGAATGATAATCTCACTTTCAAACGTTTTCAAAATTAACTTATTTTTTCTACCCCTTACAGTTTGTAATAAAATGACCTATATATATATCGCTGAAATTTTATTTCACAAAGCAAATAAGCCTGTCTGTCCTAAGGGGAAATTCTGTGTCCATATTTACTGTTTTTTGAAATCTTTATCATCCACGTTTAAACAGCTGCTTGACTTAAGGGAAAAACCAGGAAGTTTTGATAAAACCTACTAACATACACAATTTCAGTTTACATTGTTAGTACTCGTAATACGAATACATATTTCATTTTAACATAGATCTTTAAATTATTCAAGTAAGTAAACCTCAGTGTTTCATTAGCCTTATTTTATTCTATAGGCACATTTTACCACTGTGCCTGCCAACCACTAAACCTTCTACAAGCAGACTCTGTCCATTCATTGTCCTGTACTTGGACTGCCCAGTACGGGGACTACAGCTTTGTGGAGATGCCATCACTTAGGCAGCCATGAGAGATGCTTATGCCCTTATTAACATTACAAAGAGTCTTCAACCTCTCCCTGGTCAAGATGAAGAGGTAGCCACATTATCAGAGGGACCACAATGCTCTCCTTGATCTGAATTCATGCTCCTATGCACTCATAATCAGACCTACCTCCAAAGCAACTTGGTGGCTGGGTGTAAACTCATATTAAATCTACCAAAGCAGCTTTCAGCAAGTACCAAAACCGAGGGGAAAATGTGGAAAGCCAATTTCAGTGAAACACAAACTAGGATTGTTTTTGCAAGGGGTGATAACTTTTGTATATTCCCATATGGTTGGGGGCAAAATGCTCTCATACTTATGGTTGCACAACAGTAGGTTAAAAGCAAACATTACTGGTAGAGAAAGAGCGTTTGAACTGACAAGATCACACAAACCCCCATACTGTGTCCCCCTTGGTCAAAAGGAGTGCAACAATGAAAGAAGCATTCCATCCTCTCTCACAGGGTAACCATTTCCATCCTCCCCATGCCAGCTCCAACAGATGCCTAGGCTACTAAATTAATTCAAGTCATCTTGGCCACAGCCAGGGCTTTCACTAGAGCTCAACCATTACCACCTTTGCAATACTCTGAAGACGGAGTGGATCCACCTCTCAATCATAAAGTAACAGCAATAGTCAATTCATTGTTTCTCTGAGTTCATGCACTTACAAACTTGCATTTGGTCCTTGTCTTGTCTTTTCTACACTACATTCATCTTGCATTATCTCATTAAATGTGACATAACCAAGTATATAAATAAGCTCATCAAACCACAACCTTGACCTTAAGCAGCCCTTCATAAATCAAAACAAATGTTTCTTACTGTCAAGGGACTTCTGAATCAATATCCACGTGAGCCTAATTTCAAATACAAAAATGTTAGTCACTACGCTTTCACTTACACAACACCAAATGCTACAAAAAGTCATCCCAGCAGTTTTTCAATCATCTAAATCAATTTTTGTTTTTGTGTCAATCTGGACTAACTGATCCACTGATCTTCACAAAGACTGATTGTGGTACACAAAAATTAATTTGTGGGTCTTTTTGTTGCTATTGTTCTTTCTTGACTTCTCACACTTCAGACATGTACCTTGCAAATCAGTATGCAGATAGCCAGTAATTTCTGTGCATATATTGTATTTTGTCTGAAAAGACCATATGAGAAGTAAAATATAAGTTTCTGCGACATAAATTATTTTGGGTATAACTGCTGGCTGGGGTCAGTTGTCATATGCTGGCACCAAATATCCAAGGCTGTTATTCAGCCTTTCTGCAGAAGTTCATTAAATAAACAGAAGAGTATTAGAGAAAGGTAATAATCACAGACTTCATGTACACCTTCAGTGCCCAATAAACACACAACCTCTGAGATTTGTAGCTGGCACTTGTGTGGCAGTACAACAATGCTAACTATAGAAAATTCTGTGACAACTACATGTGTGGTTTTTCTATAAAGTGTATGTACAAGCATTTGATGTAGAAACAAAGTATAGAAATGTGCTAAGGAAAACAAGCCAGAAGGTCTCAGTAAATTATTCTACAAATCTCAAAGGAAATGATGGCTGGTTACATAAATTATGTATGTAAACAACTACAGATAAATAGATATACAGACACAGGTTGCATGTTTTAAATACACAGGCACACAAATACTATGTGGGTGTGTGTCTACACCTGCAAATCTATCAAATATCTAACTGGTCAGGACTTGAGGTTTCTTAACTGACTGAATGAGCTCCAACTTGTCAAAAACTATCAAACATATAAAACTACTATCCTTTTCAAATAAACAAGCTATAAATTCAATACCTCTTGGCTCATAAAACAATATACAGAAGGAAAACATCCTTACTGTACTGTTTTACAATCACAAATTGGCAAAAAATAAGTTTTTGATGGTAACCATTTGAAATATTGAAACCTGCTACAGTGACTCTCAAAACATGGAGTCTGAATTGCAGAAAAAAAATGGATTTACATACACTAATTCTGGGTTGGCTATTTCTCGGAGCATTCCCTTTTCTCTGAGGTATGACTATCTTGGAGTTGGTATAGAATATAAGTTCAGTGGGTGTGGGGCCATGTCCCCTGCAAAAAAAAAAAAAAAAAAAAAAAAGGAAGTTTAAAGGAAAACTACGATATTCATGATTTGCTCTTCTCCAGGATTTTTGGTCTTTCTTTTTTTCTGCATGTTGGCACTTGGTATTTTGAATGCCAACATTTAAAGAGGAAGACATTTTTTTAAACTATAACTTCCAAGACTGCAAAAAGGAATGAATAAACTCCATTAACAGTGTTTTTTCAGGAGACCAAGACACCTGCATCAACCACCCCCACATGTGCGCAGCAGTAGGGTAAGGGCAAAATCACTATCAATACTGAATTGCAATCCTACTACAATAAACTATAACATCACTAGAACACTAAATTGGTTGTGCAAATGGAAAAAAAAACTTAAGCTGCTATGCAACTCGTTGCATAATGAATAAATATATATGTACATATTTATATATAAACAAATTTACATACATGCATATAAACGTGTGTGTGTATATATTATATATATATATATATATATACACACACAGACACACACACACACACACACACACATATATATATATATATATATATACACACACACACACACACACACACACATTACACTTCTAGCAGCTCTATACGACATTGCAGCCAGAACATTTTATGAAATATCAACTTAAAAAGCATAAGAAAACAAATGTAAATAATTTATGAACAATACAAGCTATTAAAACTATACAAATACCAATGTTATCAGTAAGAAATACTCCTTATAGTGATGATAGTGCATTCATACTACTGCCATACATACTATATTATCAATTTCCACAAAAATCAAAATTATATTTTTTGCTAAACTTTCACAAAAACAACAAATTGTCATAGTTTGGAAACCATATAAACTGTTAGAACACTTTGGTAAACTTTCAAATCACTGTAAGAAATTCTTATCTGAGTACATGCTTGTTTAAACATTTACAGAAATATTAACATATATAATTACTTCTGTAACTAACAATAAAAAACACTGAATATCTTTCAAGTCATGCAACTTAAAGTGCACATATCAATGAGAGTTTTCTTCAGCATCTTTGGTTTCACCTGATGCCATGCAATAGTCTGCAAGTCACTTGTTTTTTGAAATATTAATTACATATAAAAAGACTGATTCATTTCATAATTAGTAATAAAACTATGCAAACCACGTTACTGACTGTCGTCCACTGCAGAGTACAAGAGCGAAGCTGTACAACGAATACTGAAACTTTTTAAAAAAACTTTATTCCCAATTTTGTCTGATCAGAATGAAAATTAAAACTACTCAGGACTGAATTGTAAATGTAAGACTGTTAAAATATTATGCTAAGCACTTTCATCCCCCTCAGTTTTCTGCAAATTTCTTCAGAACACACAAATAATTAAGACTTGATGCAATGTAACAGCTGCCTTTTGTTTAAATACGAACTAGGGCAGTGTCATCAAATGGAATGGGTTTCTTAAAGGCATACCAGCTTTTGTTAAAAAACTAGTATAAAAACCTATCACTTAAAACCGGACAATGAATCATTCATTTTGTGTGCCATACTAGTTAATAATACCCAAAATGTCACAAGGTGAACTTAAATACAATACTTTCATATTTATTCTATTGGGTTTTGTCCCATTAGTATTTGAACTATAAATCCACTGCACAAAGTTTTAAAACACTACTGATGGAAATTTTTTCATTAAAACGTGGGCCAATGTAATTCTCTCGAATCCAAACTGTTCCTCAAGGAGCCCCCAGGATTTGGTGACTTTTTTTAAGCACTGCAAATTTAAATGTCTCGAGTTCAAAACAAGATGCCATGTGCTTATAAAACCCATTGTTCTCATTTTCTTTACAAATATCGTGCAGGTGTTCATAAATGCATTGATTAAAAGACCTTTCTGCCTTCCCTATACAGAAGGCTCCACATGGATCGCAGATGGCAATGTAAACCACCCTAGTCAATACGTAGTTGTTGAATTCATCTAAATGAATTTCTATTTTTAGTCAGTTCAGCTTTATAATTTTCCCCTCCATAATATAGCAACATTGGTTATGCTTCCCCACATTTGGTTATGCCTCTCTTTGGTGCATCTTCCTTTGTTCTGTGATCCTTGAACATGTTCAAGTTCTTCCCCCTATTGTATATGACCAGGGGTCCACTGCCAAGTATTGAAAAAGCACTTTTATCAGTTATGAACACAGACCAGTGTTTAATGATAATTTTCTTAAAGTTTTTACTTAAACGGTGGTATCCCAGTGTTAAACTTCTTGTGATGTCCATTGAACTTTCTGCTGAGCGCTTTGCCAGTAATGCTGACTGCCCCAAAATTGGATGGAATTTCTGATGTCTTGACATTCCTACCTCATCCATGATGTTGCTGACAAAAGAAAAGGGGCACCCTCGGTCTAAAACCATACCCATTAACTTATCATGATCTTGATAGAAGACCACATCATCTGTGACCAGGCACAAATTGCTCTTTAACAAGGGACTTCTTTTGAAACATTGGGTGATTACTCTGAAACTGTAGACAAGAATTAGAAACCATGCACTTCCTATAAATATTGGATTTGTACTGCCCATTTTCTTTGTAAATCGACACATCCAGGTAGTTGCAATATATATATATATATATATATATATATATATATATATATATATATATATATATATATTTTTTTTTTATATACTACATACAAAAAACTTCTAAGGCATATGGATAGAAAAAAAACAACACACAAACTGGTAGTGTTTAGCGCTTTCATTCCTTAAATATCCTGGAACTTATAGGTTCATAGATTGGTACTGAGCTATCTGCCCGAAGGCATATATTAGCCCAGCCATGTTGTGCGGTATTCACTACCCCTTTAGTAGTTCCCTAGACCCTTGTACTAGCAGCTAGTACCCTTGGCCCCTATCTAGTACTGCTGTTGGTGTGATCCCCGGTGTGAACTTTCTGTTACCCATCCACTCATCAAGGTTCCTCTTGAAGAGTGATAGCGAGGGGCTCTGTCTTATGTAGATCGGGACCCTGTTCCATAGTAAGGGAAGTCTCTGCGAAGGGAATCTATCCCTCCAGCATGTTCTATTCATTGTTGTGTTGAGGTTTATATCCCTAGAGCGTGTAGCTCGAGCAGATTTGGTTTTGCTAAGATGGAGCATGTTCAACAATTCTAGGTTGGACATGGCTCTGTACGTTAGACAGAGATCGCCTCTAAGAAAGCAGTATGCAACAGAGAACAGTCTTAGCTTTTTCAATCGTGCTGCATAGGGCAACTGTTTGAGGCCAGTAATTCTCTTAGTTAGGTACCTCTGTGGTCTCTCCAGCTGCTGGAGATGTCTAGCCAGGTACATTCCAATTGGTGCATTGTACTGAATAATGGGTCTGATGAGGGAAGAGTAGAGGGGCACCATTACATCCTTAGATCTTGATGCGAACCCTTTCATGATCAGATGGGTCACATAGAAGGATTTTCTAACTACTTTGGCAACATGGTTATCAAAGGAAAGCTGGCTATCTACTTGGGTCCCTAGATCCCTTATTTCTTCTTCAGATTTCAGGGGATTACCTCCTATGTTGTAGTTTGCGGGTACTCCGTTTTTTCCAAAGGGGATTACTACGCATTTTTTTGCATTTAGCTTGAGACCATGGCTTTGACACCATGCATCAGTCTCATTTAGGCCCTTCTGGAAGATCTCCATGTCAGCCGGAGACTCTTTTATAGCACCCAGTTTGCAGTCGTCATCATAACTCCATCAGAAAACAAAAAATATACAGCAGTGCAGAGTTAAATAAAGAACATACAGTGATAAAAAAGTAATAAAATTGAAACAGAACACCCAATCACAGTTACAGTAACCAATCCCAAAGCAAGACAGTATAACTAATGTATATTCAACATATCATGTACTAAGATTCAACCAACTAGTTTCAAAGTGAGGCAAAACAAATTAAATGCAAGTAAAAGATATATTTGTTTTTTTTTTACTTACATTTAATTTGTAGGCTGCCCCTGTCCATTAGGAACACAGGCGCTAAACCAGGGGTAAAATTGCGATTTCCTATCCATTGGTGCAAGTTACATCTGAATATGGTTAGGGATGAGCTTTGCTTCACACGGATGGGAAGCCTGTTCCAGAGAAGGGGTAATCTTTGAGACAAATACCTGGCCGCCCAACATGTGTATGTCACAGAAGAGGTTAAGTCCTTAGAAAGGGTATTTCTGATCCTGATTGTTTTGTGGCTATGCAACAAATCCATCAGTGTGTGATCAAATGATGCCTTGTAGACTAGGCAAAAATTGCTGTGCAGCAGTCTGTGGTAGGCTGAGTACAGTTATAGGGCTTTGAGATTATTTGCATAGGACTTGTTGTTTACTCCTTGTATTCATTTTGTGAGTAACCTCTGTCATCTCTCAAGCTGTTTTAAGTGCCTGGTCAGGTAAATGCCAAAGGGTGTGCTGTACTCAATGATCGATGAGATGAAAGTCGAGTACATTAGAATAATGACTACCATGGCTGGGATGCCATGACCTTACAAGATGTGCAACGTAAAATGATTTTTCTCATCACAGTAGACACATGCTGGTCAAAGTTCAGGTTACTGTCAACATGTGTTCCCATGTCCTTTAAAATGGGGTCTTTTTTCAGGAATATATTATCAATATGGTCATTTCCAGGGATGACCGATGTTTCCAAAGGGTAATATTATGTATTTTTTTAAACTGGGTTTTAGTCCATGGCTCCAGCACTAGTTGTTTGTCTGCATCATTTCTTCTTGAAGGATATCTGAGACTTTACAGGATTCGGTGACCACACCTAGTATGCATTTGTCTGCAAACTTGGTCAGCCAGAGGTCCATAACATTCACCTTGACTTCAAAGAAGTAGATGCCAAAAAGGAGAGGCCCCAGCACTGATCCCTGTGGGATTCTGCTACTGACTTGCCTATTTTTTTAATTCTCTTATTACATCTCTGTCAGTATGGAATAATCTTATTATTTTCCAGTCTTATGTGAAGCATAAAAGGCACAGAAAAGTTTCCAAGTAAACTTTTTTTTTTAATGGGGATTACGCTATTTTGCTTACAGACCCCAATATAAAAACTCTATTTACTTCAGAGAAGTTTGGGTAAATAGGCCGATTTAAATAATTCTAATAAGAATCTAATATGAAAGATTTACAAGTCAAAGCAGTTTGTTTAAAAGATTTATTATTTCATAACACTGATGCTAAATATTTTAATTAGGCAGAGTAGTTGTTTGGCACAGCTTCTGTCATGGCCTGCAGTTTAGAAAGGATAAAGCCTCTAAACCTCTCTGTAAATAAGCATTACAAGATCCAATCCTGTTTTTTGTGTATTATGCTGTCTACTGATAATGTGTTAGTTCCCTTTAGACAGCTGAAGCAGAAAATTTCTTCTTCCAATCTAACTTTGTTTTTATAATTGTAAGAACCTTCAGTAAAATCTGTAGCAAAGTTGCCCACTTCTGCAATGTAGGACATTTTTACAGAACAATTCAAAATCTTTTACTGTGTAATTAATATACCTAGAATTCATCTAAGTGGGAAAAGATCATTGCAGACAACTATTTATAATCCAAAGTATTTTACTGCCTTTTAAGTTCAATTACTGCATACAGATTTTGACTTTTACAATATAATGTACCATCTTTGTTTCCATATCACAAAACTGGCTACATCTACCCATCAAGTTATAACTTTAAAAATGGAGGTTAAAGCATATGATTCAACATGAGGTAATCCCATCCCACAGTATTCCATGTTCTAATATGATGCTTCATTTGGTACTCTAGGTCGATTTGGACACCAAATGTAGACAGTAAAATATCTGATTTCAGTTAATAAAGCAGTGCAGTTATTTGAATTAGGCATATTGCAAAAAAAATCACTGTAGTCAAGGTTAGTCTATCTTCAAAGTGAAGAACATTTTATTCAAACTCTGTTATTTTGTTCAAATTTTGAATACTACCATAATTAACTTGCATAGTACTTTCTAAATTATACAACAAAAATTACTCATAAATATTTTAAATGTTTAAAATTACAAATATATTTATACAGTTTTGATAATAAGGAATCTTTGTCCTGATTAAACTGAATAGGATGTTTGTTTTCATTAAATTTAAGATTAAAAATTTTTTCAAAAATTTTAAGAGTCATCTTAACGAATTATAAATTATTTGATTTTTCTTACAGCTAATAATACATCAATAAATAAAAAACAATTTGAGTGAACAATATAATTTACAACATCTTCATTATTTGATGCTGAATTTGCCAAAGACTCCATTAGTAAGGCAAATCAGTATGACATACCATTCAACACACTTCCAATTTATTTTGTAGTACAATACAATACAATAAAGGAGACAATAGTTTAAAGTTCTAAAAAGATGGACCAGATTGTTGATGGACCCAGTGATCTCTGTACACTGTTGTTTAATCAATTCCTGGTACCTTTCTAAATTGAAAAAAGTTTGGGGTTATGGTGGTCTAGCTGTTTAAGGACTCAACCTTTCAAGTAATCTGTTTTTGTTGTATCTTGTAAGGACACTGTCCTTTCTGATAGGTGTTCAGTTTGTCTTCAGTGGTTTCTGGCTTTATGGAAGATCAATGGTGCAATATTTTAGTGGCATGAACTTGTATTTGTTGCCCTTGTTGGTCATTTAATGAAGAAGAAACCAAGAAATCTTTAAATGTGAGGGGAAAAAACAGCATGTAAGGAATACTGCAAATAAGTCAATTTTTAGCCTTTTAGCTCTGCATTTGAAGCAGCATCAATACACTCAGAAGGGTTGTGCAAAAGTCAATATTTTATAAAAAGTTTAAGTGGATTTTAGGTCTGGTAAAGTCCAAAAGCAAATGCTGCAATATAAAGAAAACATGATTATTCTTATGTACAACACAATGGTCACTGGTAGGCTGAATTAAGAGTTTAATTGGAAAGTGTTCCTCTCTCTGCAAATGCATATGGTTAATTAGTTGACTGGTTTACATGTTTGTAACACACTCCTTTTCCTGTCATTTTTTTATAGTGACTGTCCTGTAGGATTTACTTGTCAACATTTGAAATGGTGTTCAATATTAATGCTTCTGGAAGTTACTGATGTGTTCTCCTTTAATTAATTTTGTCTTTCCTGGAAGGTTTGTTGCTAAGGTGCCAGGGGAATGCAGTTTAAAAAAAGTGAAGAAACTTCCAAAGGGATAATCATTAGTAATATGCTACACAGCAAACAATGCTTTAAGAATAGTCAGGAGGTCACAGGGCATTACAGCATAACACTGAAGTTTCAGGAAAAATCTACAGACATTAATGACAAGAGAACGACCGTAGAATACTGCTGTATTGAGGTACTCATGGGAAACGGTACAACAATGTGACCAAAGGTAGTAGACTACACTTCACAGTGTAGCTTACATAAAAATATTAATTCTACCAGAATGTGCTTTAATTAAAACACAGTAATCATACTATAATCTATTTTCTTACTATTAATAACCTATTATTTTTGTGCAATAAAGAAAGAGAGAGAAAACAGAAAGTTACTTCCAGAACAAAAAGCTATAGTATATCAACACCTTTGTAAAAATAAACAAAGTGAACATAAAATAATTATATGACTAAAAAAGCAGATAGCTAACATTTATTGGAGGCTCAAATTATAAACTAGGATAATATGTTTCAATATACTGTCCCATAGGTCAAAACTTGTATACCTAAATGCATACTGAATTTAACAGACTTAACTACAAGATGCATACTGAATACGACAGACTTGACTATAAGTTTTGGACTCAGTTGGAACCACATTTATTAAGACGAGTATACATTCTCAGACTATGCTAGCTACAGCTCAAACACCAAACTTACCTTCCATGACTTCGCTCTACGTGAATTCTCCCCACATAATATTGGTCTAACTTGATCTGGTCCCTTTACTCCACAATACACAGATCATTGCTGGAATATAACCTCTACTTAACGTCCAGGTGGTAGCTGCCCTCTTTGCTCCCATACCCTGCCCAAATTCCCACCCACCCCTCATCTACATTTACTTTCAGTTTATGACTACTCAATCACGCAGTACCTTCCACACTTTTTAACAATCACAATAATCCATTCTCTCTACCACAGGAAACCACATCATATCAAACTTATACATTTTACAAAAGTCTACAGTCCCCTCACTACATCCACTGTAGCACTGTACAAATTAATTGTTCTGATGAGTCTATAAACTCAAACTCCGAATAACTACAACAAATTCCATTATACCCAACTACCCAACCAACCAACCCAAAAGCTACCAAGCCAATTTTATCACTGCTAACTATTCCAACTAATTACTCTAACTATAATACCACAAATCAACTTCCTTAATATCATTCAATTCTTAGCCATTTCCTACCTACTCCATTACATTAGCACACATACTCAAAAACACCTCCAAAATATTTACCACTAAAACTAAAAGAGATTCAATATATCTTAAATATCTCAACAACCGTAGCTATTTACTATTGTACTACTATAGTCTCACATAATTCTCTAATAAAATGTGGGTATGTCCACTCAAACCCTAGCACAAAAGATATTATAACCTTTGCTCCTCCTGAAAATACTTGCAAATGCAGCCAAAACTGACAAAGACAAGCTATTAACAATTCCTTAAAACTATATAACATAAATATCCAGAGCTTCTGCAACAAAATACCTGACTACATGCTTGGATCTCCTTCCACTCCCCAGATGTTTTCTTCTCAGAGAAAAAAATTGCTCAAACCAATGAAGAATTATTCCCTTTTGGTTACAGTATGTTTAGACTACACTTAGAAAGCAAAGGGCAGGTGGTGTAGCAGTAATGCAAAAATAACATTCAGTTAAACCTCTACACAAATAAAATCCCTTAATTTAGCAATACACAAATGGTTCGCTATTAAAATACCGGCACTTGAAATACCGAACACCAACAAGCCTAAAATAAAAAAGATCAAAACTACGGGAGAAGAGAGAATCTCAAAGATCACTCTTCTCCTTTAAACTTTTTTTTTGTAGAGAAAGAAAGCCCTTCTGCACTCCCAAACTTATATATAACAAATCCAAGACTGCCACACTCTGCAGAAAAGAGAATATTCCTTGAAATAGCCATCTTGAACTTAGTATTTGTAAGTCTCCTTTTTTGGCCATTCAGTCTCTGTGTTCCAGGACTTGCTCTAGTGGGTTCCCAAACATTTCAAATGGTTCATAGGTTCATACAAGGCTATCCGCCCTAGGACATTTATAAGCCTAGCCAGAGTGTGTGTGGCTTTCACCACCTCTTAGGATGAGAATACTATACCCATTAGTTTGCTGTGCCTCTGTCTAGCAGTGACACAGAGATGATTCCCGGGGTAAACCTACGATCTCCCATCCACTCGTCAAGATTTCTCTTGAACAGAGTCAGTGAGGGGCTCTGCCTCACATGGACTGGGATTCTGTTCCATAGTGTAGGGAGTCTCTGGGTGATGAATCTGTCCCTCCAGCACGTCCTATTTATATCCGTGTTGAGGTTTAAGTCTCTTGCTCTCGTGGCTCTGGTGGATTTGGATTTTTTGAGGTGGAGCATGTCCATTAATTCTGGGTTGGACATGGCCTTGTATGTCAGGCACAGATCACCTCTGAGCAGACGGTATGCGACTGAATAGAGCTGGAGTTTCTTCAGTCGGGCAGCGTATGACATATGTTTGAGTCCCTTTATCCTTTTGGTGAGGAACTTTTGGGGTCTTTCCAACTGCTGCAGGTGTCGGGTAAGGTACATTCCGAATGGGGCGTTGTACTCAATCATTGGTCTGATAAGTGAAGAGTACAGGGGTACAATGACCTCTCCCGATCTGGATGTGAATCCCTTCATGATCAGGTAGGCAATGTAGAAGGTCTTCCTAACCACTTTGGCAATGTGAGTGTCAAAAGAGAGGTTACTGTCAACTTGGGTCCCCAGGTCCCTGATAACTTCTTCCATGTTTAATGGATTACCACCTATGTGGTAATTAGGGGTTACCTTGTTTTTCCCAAAGGGTATGACTATACATTTTTTGGCATTTAGCTTAAAGCCATGGCTCTGGCACCAGTTATCCATTTCTATGAGACCTCTCTGGAGGATGTCTGTGTCTGATGGAGTGTCAATTATGGTGCCCAGTTTGCAGTCATCTGCAAATTTTGTCAGCCACAATCCCCTATGTTTGCCTGCACTTCAGAAAAATAAATGCCGAACAAGAGGGGCCCAGGACTGAGCCCTGTGGGACACCGCCGTGACCGGCTTAGAGTCTGACATGGCACCAGCAACTCTAACCCTGTGGGTTCTGTCCTTGAGCCAGTTTGCAACCCATCTTGTGACATATGGGTTTACATCTAAGCTGGTGAGCTTTTCTATGATGCCCGAGTGGGGTATTGTGTCGAACGCATTTGCTAGGTCAAGGTAGGCTGTGTGAACTGCCTTACCCTCATCAATGGCCTTAGTGACTGTTTCGAAAAAGTCGACCAAGTTCAAGAGGCAGGATCTGCCCTTGACAAAGCCAAATTGGGTAGGATCCAGTGTCTGTAGGTCCCCAATGTCTTTATTTGTGAGTTCCATTATGATCCTCTCCATAGCTTTGCAAACAAGGCTCGTCAAGCTTATGGGGCGGTAATTTCCAGGGTCCGTAGAAGCACCGCCTTTGTGGAGTGGGACCACAGTTGCCGTACGCCATTCTTTGGGTACGTATCCTGTAGTAAGGCTAAGATTAAACAGCAGCCTTATGTGTTGGTTTAGTTCCTCATTGAGTTCGTGTAGCACACAGCCGGGGACACCATCCGGTCCCATTGATGCTGTGTTTTTTGCTTTAGAGAGAGCAGCTCTCACCTGGGCATCTGAGATGTTTGGGAGGCTAGACTCTGGTGGGATAGATATTTCTTTTGGGGGGGAGGGAGGGGAGAAATTAGCACTGAACCTGTCTGCCAGTATGTTGGCAATGTCTGTGGGTTCAGTGATTTTTGTATCATTTTGGACTAATTCTGAGCATATCTGGGAGTTTCCACCCAGGTTTCTAACATAGCTAAAGAAGGCCTTATGATTGTCTTTTGTGTCTTTAGCTATTTTTCTCTCAAAGTTGGCCTTGGATAATTTTATGAGTGATCGTAGTTTTTTGCTAGTATTGATCACAGATGCCTTCCCTTTTAGGGATTTTGCTCTGTCATGTAGTAGCTTTCTCCTCTTGTTGTAGAGTTTGTTTATGGCTGGGGTCCACCAGACTGGGCGCCTGCCTTTGGTGGAAAGGGTCTTGATTTTATTAAGGATTGCTTGATCCATACATTCCTGGAGGTGCTCGTAGAAGGCATTTGTAAGGGTTTCAGCAGCGTGGGTTGTGGTTTCCACTGGCTCGGGGGCCTTGAAGGATACCACTCCAGTCTTAAGAAGTGTGAAGTTTGCTTTTGAGAAGTTCTTTACTGTGGTCTTTTTGCTGGGGTTGGGGCGTATGTGGATCTCCAGTGAGATTACTTTATGGTCTGATCTCACCAATGAGGGATATACTTCGTGTGGAGCATTTTGGCCCCATGTTTGTGATGATCAGGTCTAGTATATTTTCTCCTCTTGTGGGAATGGTGACTAGTTGTTCCATAGCATTTGAGTTTATGAACTCCAGGAACCTTTGGGCTAGGGTGTTGGGGCTTGAGTAATGTTCCCAGTCTATGTTTGGGTAGTTGAAGTCACCCAATATGATGGTGTTTGGAGAGACATTCATACTCTCCAGTGTCTTCAGGAAGGCTGTGTGGGTTTCCTGAGTTTGAGAGGGTGGTCTGTAGCATGCTACAAACTGTAGGGCAGTTTTACCTATGGTTAATTGCACCTGGATGGTCTCCGATGCTTCGTGCGTTGCCACTAACCTGGAGGTGTGGGTATCCTTTATGAATATGGATACTCCCCCCTCCTTTTGTGGTTCGGTCCGGATTTTGGGGCTGGAACACATGATATGAGGTATAACCTGAAAGTGCTGGGGTGCTCTCAGGAGCCTTGAACCAGGTTTCAGTCACAGCACAGACATCGATGTTCTCCATACTGAGGAGGGCTTCGAGGGCGTGCATCTTGAGGTTTAGACTTCTGGCATTGAGCAGTATTACCCTTATTTTTTTTTCCATTTTTGTTTTCTAGGGCGGTAGGTTTATCATTTGAGCCTTGCCTAAAAAAGGCACTATGGGGGTGGCAAGAGCCTTTGCCAATATCCGGAAGCCCAGGGGTGACAGGTGCAAGCCGTCCCTCGAGAAGCATGGCTTGTCAAGCATGTCATCCCAGGCAGACAGACATTGGATCCCCTTAGAATGACACCAGTAATTAAGCCAATTATTAAAGCTGATCATTTTGTCTCTGTATTGTGGCATCATTCTTGGTGAGGGTAGGATACTGCTCAGGGTCAGGGTCATACCGCCTGGGCTACATAATCTGAGAGCGCCTCTATGTCTCTTTTCATGTAGTCCAGGGAGGTACGTCTCAGGTCGCTCACACCGGCATGGACAATGACTGAGTCATACTTGTACTTGCTGTGGAGTGACCTGAGTGCTTGTGTTATGTGGCGGATTCTAGCGCCCGACAGGCAGCTTACTGTGATCTTGCTTGTTCAGTCTGGTGAGTGGGACGTCAGTGTGTCTGACTATGGAGTCACCTATAACAAGTGTGTCTGGCATTGTGTTTGGCCTTAAGGGCTGTGACTGTTTAGCACACTGACTTTGAGAGCTATGTGTTGCATGTCTTATGTCTTGAGGTGGCAGTTGCTTGGGTGTCTGCTTTGGAGGCCTCTGTAGTTTTGGTAGATTTTTGATCAGTGCCTCCGAGTATGTCTTTGTGTGTTTATGTGTTTGTTTTGCAGTTGTGATAGTTCTATGTGAAACTGGGTTTGTGGTGTGCGTGGTTTCCTTCTCCTCCTGTCTGGTCTTGCCAGTCCTGAGTTGAGAGAGCTCAGCCTCCAGTTTGGCTATATAGTTGCATCTCTTACATGTATTTCTGTTTTGTGGGAGAAGGAGTGGGTTGTCTGTGTACATGAGGCAATTGTAACATTGCCTCAAGATGCCAAGATTCACCAGCTGAACAGGAGAGGACGCTAGCAACTGACCCTTCGACATGCTAGAAAAAGTGAAAAAGTTTGCTGTGTAACTGAGTCAGAAGGGACCTATAGGGAAATGGGTACTCAAGGGGATTCTAGGCTAATGTAGTACTTTGTTTAGTATATAAGTACTTTACCTATATAAAAATGCTTTAGGAGCAAGTGCTGAGCTTTTGAGATAGAGAATAGACTGTTTAGATTGCAAGTAGAGAAGTTCTAAAGGAAAAATTGAACAGCAGACTTTACGGAGCCAGAAATAGTTTAACCTTGTTTAACCGGCGCTGCCTGATGGTGCTCTATGGGCAACTCCGCCCTAAATCACGCAAAAGCGCGCTAAAGCGGGCTTTATAGCAGGGGGTTGAAAAGAGCTAGGAATTGACCCAAAATGGCCAGTAGACTACAATTTTCTGGCTGGAACCACTGCTCTAGGGACAAATAGGCTGCTCAGTGCTCCCCACTCCCACTGGTGAACAAAGAAGCTTCCCTTTATCCAAATAAGGATACGGAATAGCACAGGAACCAAGCCAAAGCCCAGAGATCAGCAAACTCTGAAGACTGGACTATTCTAGTTCAGTAAGGCAGGAAAACAAGATATTTTTTTGCGGAAAACAGAGGAAAAACAGACAGTAAATGCTATAAATGCTTTTAAATGGCTAGCGCACTTGAGTGCGTTAGCCTACAGGTAAAATTAAGCAACAAATAACTTTTTTAAAGGTGCAAAACAGTTAATCAACACAAAAACAGTTTAAATAGAATGCAGAGCTGTATAAACAGGCGAAAATGCAGTCGCTAAGCAGTAAATAATCAAAAAGCCAGAAAAAAATACTTTAATCAGGAAAAAGTCACTCTTTTGCTCTCTGCTGCTTGTAGAACTCTGCAGGACACCACGAGGAGTGGTGCTGAGTTGAATACAAGCGAAAAAGTGCGCTAAAGCGGGCTTTATTACAGGGGGCTGAAAAGAGCTAGGAATTGACCCAAAATGGCCAATAGACTACAAGTTTCTGGCTGGAACCACTCCTCTAGGGACAAATAGGCTGCTCAGTGCTCCCACTCCCACTGGTGAACAAAGACGCTTCCTTTTATCCAAATAAGGATATGGAATAGCACAGGAACCAAGACAAAGCCCAGAGATCAGCAAACTCTGAAGACTGGACTATTCTAGTTCAGTAAGGTGGGAAAACAAGAATTTTTTGTTTTTTTGTTTTTGTCTTTTTTGCAGAAAACAGAGGAAAAACAGACAGTAAATGCTATAAATGCTTTTAAACGGCTAGCGCACTTGAGTTTGTTAGCCTACAGGTAAAATTAAGCAACAAATAACTTTTTAAAAGTACAAAACAGTTAATCAACACAAAAACAGTTTAAATAGAATGCAGAGCTGTATAAACAGGTGAAAATGCAGTCGCTAACCAGTAAATAATCAAAAAGCCAGAAAAAAATACTTAAATCAGTTATAGCAAATACAGTTATAATAAATGCTCTGAAATATACTGTATGTTTCCAAAATGTTTGAGAAGGACAGTCAGAACAGAAGAAGGTTCAGGCGAAAGAGAAAAAAAAAATTTTGTTTTACTTTTTGAAAGGGAAAAAGGAGGAACAGAAGGCCTTATCAAATGTTCTCTCTGTATTAGGCAGAATGAGCTAATGACACTAGACTGGGAGGTGTGTCACAGTAGGGGCGGGCAACTGCAAAGCCACCAAGTATAAGAGCAACACACCAACAGGGAGGGAGGGTGGCACACAATAGCCTACAGACAGCAAGCACTAGAGAGACAAATGAAAGTTTTTAAACAGATAAGGATTTGTGAAGATACTGAATAGACAAAGTGCTTTATATATATTAAATTTTAAAAACAGTAATCTGTAAAAATAATCAAAAAAAATCAAGATACTTATATTTTGAGCTTAGTTGCGGTCAACTATTTCTCCAGTCTGCGCTGTGTGTGTAAAGACAGAAACCCTATCAAAGTTAGGGCTTAAAAACCAGAACAGCTTCTTTTTTTTTTTACAAGAACACAAAAGAACCAGCCCCCACTAGCCAAAAGATAATTACACAGTTACCTGCAGAAATACTAATTACCCAACTTCAATTAAACCCAAACAAACCCATATGTATTTTAGCATTATATAAGTCCTCCAAACAGTAATCATACTACACTTAAAGAATTCTATCCTGGTTATCAAAAATCATTAAACTAGAAGCTTTCATGCATGGTAATATTAATATAAACTGGGCTGCATTACATACCGCTATCAACTATTCCCTCAGTCTTTATAGTTTCTCTCAACTCATCAGCATTCCAGCCAGGCACTCAAGCACAACTCCTCTATCACAGTCTTGGACTGGATGCTTACTACCAACACCAACAAAATTACTCAAGTTGGCATTCTACCTGATTTTCTAAGTGATCTCTACCCCCACCTATATCCCTAGAGAGGTATAACAAGCAAACAAATCATCATCATAACCTTAGTAATTACATTGTTGACTCTTTTGCCAATGCCTTGCATTAGGTCAATTGTCACTGCTTAAAACAGCTACCCTTGAATGAATCCACTACTACCTTCAAACAGATTTTCCTAAACTTACTAATGAGCACACACCACTTAGGAAAACAAGTATAAAATCTAGATCTGTACCCTGGATAACTCACACCACTAAACAAGTCATAAGACTCAGGGACATAGCTCGGAAAATCTGTGAGCATAACAAAACTCTTCCAAACTACTACAGCACCACTCTCTACAAAACCAATTAAAAGCCTTGTAAAAAAGAACATTAATAACTAGTATGTAACATTCAGAACAATTCCTAGAGTAATCCAAAAACTTTCTGGACCACCATCAACAGCAACCTTCACCCAGGCAGAAAAATTAAATGTAGTACTATGCCAAATGACTGTAATAGCACAACAGCAAACTTGTTAACTCCCACTTCATCAAAGCAGCAATCGCACTAAGTAAATTCACAGGTTCTCAACCATATGATGAAATTGACAATCCACCTCAAACAAACACCTTTACACTGAGGTACATTCTACTGCACCAATCAAAAAAACTCCTCCTAAAACTGAAGTCATCTTCTTTAGCAGCTGACAACCTGCCAGCAGATTACATCACAGCAGCATCTGAGGCCTTGGCATTTCCAGTCTGCAGTCTCATAAATAGAAGCACTAAGGAAACATATATTCTCCCACTACATAAGGGAGGAAAATATACTGAACTAGGTATCTATTAAGCCATAGCTATACTGCCTCCTACCTCAAAAATCCAGGAGAGCTGCATGAACATTCAAAGCCTCCAACATCTAATCAGCAATCTCTTATCACCTACCCAATCATCATTTCTGCCATCACCACAGCACCACTACTGCTCTATCATTTTTAGACAATGTCGATCAACATCCTAATGCAGGTAAACACGCCTCAGCCATTTCTGGACTTCTCCAAGGCATTCAATAATGTTCCACATCATAACCTGACTTAAACCCTCATGACATCATGTATAAAGACCTACCTAAGTAATCACAACCAAGTGGTAAGGTGGCAAATACTTGTTCCTTCTTCCTCCCAATCTTTAAACGTGTCCCCCAAGGGTCCATAACATTGACAAAACTGAAGTTACACCAGAGAAGGGTATATGCCCTAATGCCACTGCACTGTTGTCCAATCTGGGAGTTGGTATATAAAATTAGCAGGGGGTATGGGGGTGCAGGGGGGGGGCTTGCCTTCCTGCAAACACATTCACTTAGGATGTGGTTAGGTATTGTCAACATTTTATGTTTAGGTATTTTTAACTGTTAGTATATTGTGGTATTTTTGACTGCCGATATTTTGAACATTAGGTATTTTTGTGTCATTGTTTTTGCTCTTTTTATTTAGGGGATGCAGGGGGCTTGCCTCCCTGCAAAGAAATTCAGATGGGATGGGGTTAGATTTTGTCAAGACTTTGTGTTTCGATATTTTGAACTGTCAATATTTTGTGTTTAGGTATTGTTGATATTTTGACCAGTAGGTATTTTTGCATTAGTTGTTTTTTTTTTTTTTTTGCTATTTGCCCTACCCCTATATATATATATATATATATATATATATATATATACATACAATATACACTCATACATATATATGTATGTGTATTTATATTATATGAATTCCCCAGGTGATTCTATTCTATCAAATGATGTATTGCAATATATCAGTTAAAACAGAACTGATCACAAAATGTTAATTTCCCCACTGCTGTACTGCCTTGGAATTAATCTATTTAAAATATCAGTGGGTGCAAGGAGATCTGCCCTCATCAAAACTTTTTTTTTTTCACAGATTGTTTTATTCTACTGCAGGGCCAAAGATCAATAGATTAAGAATGTTTTTCCTTTTCCACCTTATTTTACCTCACAGATTAAGTACATTTACAGATGCTGGAGTGTGGAGGTATATTGGATACTCTCCCCTCTCCACCCCACACACCCAAAACTTTTGTCTGTGCATTATTTTGAGTATCTGTTCAAATGCTCATTACTGGATCAGGTGTGTATGTGTGTGTGTGTTTGTTTGGGTGTGCGTGCGTGTGTGTGCAGGAGTCTGTATCATAACAATTGACATTAAGGAATGTCAACATTCATATGGTCGAGACCATATGATCAACACCTTGCAACATCGAAAATCAAAAAACAAAAGTCTGCACTTCTGCATGAGGCAAGCTCCTCCTGTGTTACCTGCAAATGAAATACACCAATTTCGAGATCACATCCCAACTGTTCTGCAATCTCAGTACAACTACTTAAATTTTTCAAAAAAGTTAAATTTCTGTAGGGGAGCCATATTTTATATGTGTGTGTGTGTGCATGCTTTGAAATATCTAAGTACCATAACATCAACCTTTAAAACATTAATCCCAGAGGACTGAAAGTCAAAAAACCTAAAAAAAAAACAAAACAATCAGTGATCTCCCACAAAATAGTCCCATCAGAAGGGATAATATGATTATTCATTCGCTTCTGCCAGCATTACAGAACTTTGACATTACAAATGTTCAGCTACTTGGAGTCGTGTGTGTGTGTGTGTGTATGTATATATGTATATATATATATATATATATATATATATATATATATATATATATATATATATATATATAGGGTCTATATTAGAACATCGAAGTTTCAGAACTTCGAATGTTCTAATATCGACCCCTATTCAGGGAAGGCTGAAAATAGCAAAGTTACAGAAAACCGGATTCTTTCCTAGGGAAAGAATTTGGTTGTCCGTTCCTGTCACTTCACTATTTTCAGCACTGTGGTAGAAAGTTACGGGTCAGGTTCAGGTAAGTGTGCGATTGTGTGGACATGAGGGTTAGGGCGGGTTAGGTGAGTTAGGGTTAGGGTGTGGGTCAGGTAAGTGTGTAAATGTGTGGATGTGAGGGTTAGGTCAGGTTCGGTGAGTTAGGGCGCAGGTGAGGTGTGTGTGCGATAGTGACTGACCTTAGGGTTAGGGTTAAGGTAAGTGGGTAGATAGTGGTGTATTTACAGTTTCGTGTAGGGTTAGATGTAAGATTTTAAGTGTATGTGTGTGGATTGCTGTTTGTCTGGTGTGCTTGTGTTGTGTGTATGTGTTTTGGAACAGAAAATTTTTTCCCTAGGAAAAAATTTGCGGTTCTGAATTTTTGATGTTTTCAGCTTTCGCTGAATAGGGGTTGATATTAGAACATTTGAAGTTCTGAAACGTCGATGTTCTAATATAGACCCTATTATATATATATCTACACACAGGCACACACAAATACACACACACACACACACATCTATATATACACATATAAAAATATATATACACACACACACACACATACATATTAACTCTATACATGTGGTGTGTAGGGTGTGTGTGTGTGTGTGTGTGTGTGTGTGTGTATGTGTGTGTGTGTACATGCTGCATATACATTTACATATCTATGGTTATTAGTTCACTTGGCTGTATGCTCATTTGGTCAACAGAGCAAACTGTAGTACCATTTATGCAAATGGTTGATAAAGTATCATCCAAATTGGATGACACGTTAAGTGGCTTTTGTTAGAGCTGGAAGCTTGTGTCTGTGTGTTTGTGTATTTTAGGGTAACAGGAGGGGTTATATAAGGGGATAGATTTAGTATACGTTTGAGTGTATGTATATGGGTTAGAGTAAGAGGATGATAAGGGGATAGATTTAATAGTGTGTGTGTGTGTGTATGTGTGCGCGCGCGCGCGTGTGTGTGTGTGCATTAAACATTTAGGCCCCTTAATGAACATTAATGATCACTTCTACAAGATGAACTGAATGCCATCTAGTAAGTTAATTGTGCTTTGAAGAATCTTATATGTAAAAAAAGAAAGAAAAGAAAATTAATAGCTCTGAAGTAAAATTAAATCAAAAACAAAATATATAAAGTTAGGAATGGCTAATAAACTATATATTTAATAGGTAAGATATTGATTCTTCTGTAAATTATCAATATGAAATAAATATACTAATTATCTATGAAACATATTCTATATAATTCTGCACTTGGACTTCTGGTCGTGGTGGCCTGCAAGCACTAGCAAGGCTAATTTGCTCCCTAAACCTGTTGTGCATTTTGAGTTTTAGCAGAAACTTCCCTGACTTTTAAAAAGCTAATTGGGAAAAATATATTTCTGACATCCAAAGAAAGTGGTCTGGATGAAGCTGGGTGTAATGATAAGATGTAGGGGAAAAAAATGAGCAAACCTACCACGTGCTGTAAAGCTGGATAGCATTCTTTTCATTAAGATGGCAAACAGCCAATTCCCCTACAGATGAAAAACAAGTGCACCAGATATTGGTAAATTAGCAATTCGTCAAATTTTGAAAGTTTAACAAAATCAAAAATAATCCTGATATTTACATAAAGGCATCTGAAGAAAGGATGAAAGATGGAGAGTGCATCAACAGTCAATTCAGATGCAATAATGGAGTTTCAAATGGACACAAAAGCAAGTCAGTATGTATTTTGCTGATAACCAAGTGAAACTTGAAATGCTGGGATCAAGACTGATTAGGCTGCACACTGATCAAGTTGATTCCAGCTCTCCCTGCAAGAAAAACAAAAAATGTAAAAACTCCCATTGAAACTGTCAGACTGGGTAAAATTCAGTCACTGGCTAGTAATTATAGTGCTTGGAAGCCAGCAAAGAAGAAATCTGAAGAACCTGAGAGGAAATCAACCAGAAAAGGAGGAAAGAAACTAAGGCTGGAAATAATCTTGCAGCTGTTCTGCAAAAAGAGTAGTTCAAGTTTCAGCTTTGGAACAGAAGACAACTTCCAGTATTTTAGTGGGAAAAATAAATCATATGTACTTAAAGTTGATTAAAAGAAATGAAACATCAAAGGAAAATATCAACTCAAATATGATTGGAAAGAATGAAGGAAACCTTAAGTTATTCAGATGAACAGTCCTGCTGGTGAATCTGGGTATCCTGAGGCAATGTTACAACTGCCTCATGTACACAGACAACCCTCTCCTCCTACCACAAAACACTAACATATGCGAGATATGCAATTATACAGCCAAACTGGAAGCTAAGCTGTCTCCACCAAAGACTGGAACAGACAGTCAAGAGGAGAAGGTTAACACTTGCACCACAACTCCAGCCACACATAGACCTACTAAAACAGCACTGGCAAAAAATACACATAAATACACAAAATCATACGCGGAGGCTCTAAATAAAAACCTTCAAAAGCATCAGAGACCTCCAAAGCAGACACCCAAACAACCTGCCCTTCCCGTCACACACCAGACAACACATAAAACACAAAATCAGTGTGCCGCACAATCACAGCCCTTAAGGCGAAATAACATACCTAACACACTAGTAATTCGTGACTATAGTCAGGCACACTGACGTTCCACTCACTAGGCTGGACAAGCAGAAGGTTACTATTAGCTGCCTGTCGGAAGCCAGAATCCAAGCACTCAGGTCACTCCAGAACAAGTACAAATATGACTCTGTCATTGTTCATGTTGGTGTGAATGACCTGAGACGTACCTCCCTGGACTACATGAAAAGAGACATGGAAGAGCTCTCTGATCATGTAGCCCAGGCTGGTATGACCCTGACCCTGAGTAGCATCTTGCCCTCACCAAGAATGATACCTCAGTATAAAGAAGCAATTATCAATTTCAACAACTGGCTAAGCTTCTGGTGTCATTCAAAGGGGATCCAGTGTCTGTCAGCCTGGGACGACATGCTCAACAAGCTGCGTTGCTTCACAAGAGACGGCTTGCACCTGTCACCCCTAGGCTTTTGAATACTGGCCAAGGCTCTTGCTGCCCCCATAGTGCCTTTTTTAAGCAAAGCTGAAAAGTCAAACCCACCTCTGTAAACAGCAAAATTAACAAAAAACTGAGGGTTATGCTACTCAATGCCAGGAGTTTAAATCTCAAAATGCACTCGCTCAAAGCACTCCTCAGTATGGAGAACGTCGACATCTCTGCAGTAACTGAAACCTGGTTCAAGGCTCCAGACAGCACCCCAGCACTACCAGGCTACAACTCATACCACACATTTCGGCCACAGAACATGGACCGAAGCACAACAGGAGGGGGTATATCCATACTCATCAAGGATAACTACACCTCTAGGTTAGTGATGCAGCATGATACCTCTGAGATCATCCATGTGCAACTAACATCAGGCAAATCTGCAATGCAAATTGTGGCCTGCTACAGATCACCCTCCATGACCTAGGACCACCACTCCACTTTTCTGGAGACACTAGAAAACATGAAGGTCCTACCAAACACCCTAATATTGGGCAATTTCAATTACCTTACCATTCACTGGGAGAACTACTCGAGTACAAATTCCCAGGCCCAGCGCTTCCTGTAATTCATCAACTCAAACGCCCTGGATCAGCTGGTAAACTCTCCTACCAGAGGTAAAAACATATTGGAACTGGTTATCACCAACATGGGCGACAGGGGTTCCACATAGGAGGTCAACCCGTCACTGGTTAGATCAGACCATAAATGAATCACTCCGGATGTCCACACCACACCACCACCCCCAACTAAGGAAACCACAGTAAAAAACTTTTCTAAAGAAAACTTCACCTTACTTAAGACAGAGGTGGTAAGTTTCACAGCCCCCACGCTAAAGGATAATGCTGCCCAAGATGCAGAAACCTTTACAAATGCACTCTATGAGCACCTACAAGGATGTATGGATCGTGCCTTCCCTAGCAAAACCAAGACTCTAAGAGAAGGAAACCAGTTTGGTGGACCCCTGCAATAAACAGGCTATACAACAGAAGGAGGAAACTAGTTCAGAAAAAAAGCAAATCCCAAGAAGGAAAGACATCCCTGATCAGTATCAGTAAGAAACTGAGGTCCCTCATGAAATCATCCAAGGCTAACTTTGAAAGAAAAATAGCCAAGCATTCAAAAGATAACCACAAAGCCTTCTTTAGCTATGTTACAAATCCAAGTGGCAACTCGGAGATATGCACTGAACTAGTGCAAAATAGCACAAAATATACTGAACCAACTGATATTGCCAACACTCTGGCAGATGTATTCAGTGCAAACTTCACCCCCCTATCACCTCCAAAAGGGCCCACAACAATACGGGAAAAGTGTAGTGTCTCAAAAATCACAGACGTACAGGTGAAAACAGCCCTTTCAAAAGCCAAAAACACAGCATCAATGGGACCAGATGGTGTCCCAGGCTGCGTCTTGCACAAACTACAGAATGAACTAACCCCCCACCTAAACACGCTGTTCAACCTCAGCCTCTCCACAGGCTATGTGCCCATAGAATGGCGCACAGCAACGGTTATTCCTCTCCACAAAGGAGGGGCCACAACTGACCCTGGTAATTATCGCCCCATAAGCCTAACTAGCCTGGTCTGCATCATCATGGAACTCATTAACAAAGACATTGGGAACCTCCAAACACTTGACCCGACCCAGTTCAGCTTTGTTAAGGGCAGATCATGCCTACTAAACCTGGTTGACTTCTTCGAGACAGTCACCAAGGCCATAGACGAGGGAAAGGTGGTTCACACAGCCTACACCTTGACCTTGCCAAGGCTTTCGACACCATTCTCCACTCAAGTATTACAGAAAAACTCACCAGCCTGAACATAAACCCCTACATCATGAGATGGGTTGCCAACTGGCTTACAGACAGAACTCACATGGTAAGAATAGTGAGCTCCAGGTCAGACTCTAAACCAGTCACAACTGGTGTCCCGCAAGGCTCGGTCCTGGGACCCCTACTGTTCAGCATATACTTCTCAGAAGTACAGGCAAACACAAGTGGACTATGGCTAACCAAGTTCGCTGATAACTGCAAACTGGGAGCCATAACTGACTCTCCGGCTGACACGGACATTCTCCAAAAGGGCCTTACTGAGATGGACACCTGGTGTCAAAGTCATGGCCTCAAGCTAAATGCCAAAAAATGCATAGTCATCCCGTTTGGGAAAAACAAAACACCCACGAATTACCACATAGGTGGCAGCCCTCTTAATACAGAAGAGGTAATAAGAGATCTGGGGACCCAGGTAGATGGTAATCTCTCCTTTGACAATCATATTGCCAAAGTAGTTAAGAAATCCTTCTATGTGGCCCATCTAATTACTAAAGGGTTTGCATCTAGAAATAAAGAGGTCATAGTGCCCCACTACTCGTCACTCATTAGACCCATCATAGAGTACAATGCCCCATTTGGGATGTACCTCACAAGACACTTCCAATAGCTGGAAAAAACACAAAAGTACCTCACCAAGAGGATTACTGGTCTCAAACATATGTCCTATGCAGCCCGACTGAAAAAACTCCGGCTGTACTCAGTGGCATATCGCTTACTCAGAGGTGATCTCGGCCTGACTTACAAAGCCATGTCCAACTCAGAATTGATGGACATGCCCCACTTAAAGAAATCCAAGTCACTGCGAGCCATGTGCTCTAGTGAGCTAAACCTCGCCACAACAACAAATAGAACATGCTGGAGGGACAGATTCCTGTCACAGAGACTCCCCATGCTTTGGAACAAAATTCCAAATTACATCAGGCACAGCCCCTCACTAACACTCTTCAAGAGAAACCTTGACGAGTGGATAGGTAACAGAAAATACACCCCTAGGATTACTTCATTGGTTCTGCTTGACAGAGGATCAATTAATTAATCAATGGGGAGGCAAAAGCCGACACACTCTGGCTAGGCTTATAAATGCCCTCGGGCAGATAGCCTAGCTACCTATGAACCTATGAACTGATAAAAATGCAAAACTGAAAGGTTGAAATGAACAGGCTTGCTGAGCATGAGACGTCTGAAGAAGAACTGTTTAAAAAAATAGTAGACTTAGAAGACAGAGCACTAACAGAAAACCTGAGATTTTTTGTTGTACCAGAGAAACTGGAAGGAACAGACTGTATTAATTTTATGAAAGAAAAAAATAAGCATCTGAACTGCTGTTTCACAGTAGGATTAGTTACCTGAAAAGGCATATTGTGTGCATGCTCCAAACCCAGCCATGAGAAAACAGTCAAGCCCTATATTATTAAATGCAATCATACCACCAATAAGACTTGCTCCTGACAAAATTGTGGAAGAAAGGAAAAGTATTAAAAACTTCAGATGACTGTTTTTAGAAAATGATTATTCAGCGTACACCAGGCAAAAGAGAAGCAAGTTTACTCAGGAATCAGGGAATGTTGATAGGCGGACGTGACATTCAAGTTGCTGTATCCAGCTGTCTTCAAAATACATTCTCCTAAAGGATCAAAGGCATCTTTTGATGAAGAGCAGGCTAAGAAGAAAATAAAAGAGAGTTTGTTCAAGAAAGACAGAACCATCAAGCAGAAATGGACTCTGCTTCTCATTTTTCTGAAAACAAAGCCACACAGGTATTTTACCAGTGAAACCTTTTCCACTGTTCCAAAGGAAAGTGCTTAATGCACATCAAAAAAAGCAGAGGAGCTGACTAGAAACATCAAGAGTACTTTGGAATTGAACAAGATACCTGTTATGGAAGGCAGAGATGATCAGGAAGATGATGAACAACACTAATATTAGTAAAAACGGGGGGCAATAAAGCATTAATTCTATTGGATAGATGAATAGATATGAGATATGTCTTTGTAAAAAAAAGTAGTAGAGAAAGGGAGAGAGAATGGAATTGTGTTGACTTTCTTAAACTTCTGTACAGCCCAAAAAGCATATACTCCAATTTACATAATTATTGTTTAGGAGGACAATGAAGGGAATAAAAAAGTAACTAAGCAAAACATTTTTTGTTCTTATTAATATTGTTATAAAAGTTTCCATGATGTAAGCTGAAGTTATACTGTAAAATAGTTTTGTATACTGCGTAGTCAGAGTTATTTGTGAGGAGGGGTGTCTTATTTGTGACGACTGTATATATTAAAGGTATTAAGGTAAAGAACTAATTTTACTTCATTGTAAAATACAGGCTTTACACTGTGATAAGATAAGAAAGGGTAGACAGAAGCAACCTTAAATTAATATAATGTGATATTAGGTAGGATATGGTGTTAAAGTGTATTGATAATATTATATGGAGAATGAAGATAACAATTTCTCTTGGTTTTAGAGGAATGGATGTCTGATGTCTTTGCTTTAAGCTATAGGTAAGCTTGTTAAGCAAATAGGCTTGAAAAAAAGTTATAAAAGGTATGGAAATGGTAGGTTTCTTGCATGTGCCATGGTAATAGCTTGTTTTGCTATTAGCAAATGCTCTCAATGGAAGACAAGAGAAGAAGTCTGCAGATACAAGATGTGGTTACCCAAGTTTGCACTTTGTGTTCTGAGTGAAATTTTCAAAGATTCTTTCACACTTTTGCAACGTTGTTAGCTTTTTTCTCTCATTGCTGACTACATTTACTTGGAAAAAATGTCTGCAGGTGCAAGCAATCAATCATAACAGTTCTGTTAACTCTTTGCAAAGAGAAAAGTAACATTTAAAGGTACAGTGATAAGTAATTTGGCGAAAACTGTGGAAAAGGAATAAGCAGCAGTATCTTCCCAACAGCCTTAAAACATTAATGCATTTAAAAAATAGAGCACATCTTAGTTTATTAATTTATTTAAAGGTAGCCAGTGCAACTTGTCTTAGGGCTAAAAATTAATGTTAACTGATAGCATACAAGCTTCTTTACACATCCGGGAAGCCAATACCGAAAAAAAAAGAACAGGCAGCAATCAGTGTAAGTGGGAACACATGTCAGTAAAACACTGGAAATGAACATTCAAAAGAACTCTCATCTACAACATGTGGGAGTAAAAGCTTTCTTTCATAATGGCTACTCTGTCCTGATTATCATGGAATGTAAATTGCCTTTCATCTATGTCTGTAAGGCTAAGAATATTGTTAAAAGTTGTTAGGTGCAAATAGTAATGTTGAAGGAGGCATATTGAGTAGAAATGAGTAAGTGAATTTGACAAAAAAAATTATTTCAGGATGCACATTCAACTGAAAGTCGGGAACAGAGGAAAATGAGTAGTAATATCATTATATCTGTTATTTCACTAGGTTATGAGAGTTTGGGCAGATTCCTCAAGACTGGAGATACACTTGTTAAACCTATCTTTAAGGGAAAGAGAAATACGAGAAACCCAGAGTCATAAAGCCCATATGTTTAATTTCATGTAGTGCAAAATAATGGAAAAAGTTATTGTTGTTAAATTACTGTCAGAACTGCAAAGCTTAGGACTTTAAACCATTTATCAGCATGCATATATTGAAAACAGCTCTAGAATCAACTGTAACATGATGTTCTACAGCAATAAAATAACAGCTATATATTGAAAGTTGTGCTGTGATGTAATTTATATAGACTTAACTTTGCATTTGATAGCGTCATGCACAACACATCCATCAATAAATTAAAGCAACTAGGTATTGATGTAATCATAACAGCTACATGGCTTACAACTAGGAAATAAGTATCATACAGTAACTAGACAGGTAAAATTCTAGGTTACAGTCAGTGTGTCCCACAGGGGTTTATCTTAGGTCCAAACCTGTCTATTGTTTAGGTTGTATCTTTCAGATCCACCTTTTTAATATGAGGTGTTCTGCAGTGTGGATGCAGATGACTTGAAATTTGGTTAACTGATTGCATGCGTTACAGATAGGGCATGTCTGTTAAAGAACTTGACCAAATGGACCATTTGGGCACAGGTGAATAATTCACTGATAAATGCATTAAAAACAGATCATATGAAATTTGGGAGACTGAAAGGTGAACATTTAATGCAGCACACAGTGACTGAAACTGTAGCTTCAATTAAGGACTTGGTTATATGGGTAGATCATCGTTTTTCTAATCATATCAGCCTAATGATTAATGAGAAGTTATGTACTTACCATAACGTTCCATGTTAGTTGTCTTCTTCTCGCCTTCTTTCTTACTGGATGGGTTCGGAGCCGAACCTCGGCTCCGACTCGGCCTATTACTAAAGCTCGAGAGCTATTTTTACCGGCTCAAGGCTATCCTATGTCTCATAATGCTAGGCGTGATATACCCAGATTGCGTTTGATAGCTAACACTATGGACATACATGTCCCCACCATGACAGAGAATATATATATATATATATATATATATATATATATATATATATAAATATATATACACATATATAAATATATATATATATATATATATATATATATATATATATATATAAATATATATATATATATATATATATATATATATATATATATATATATATATATATATATATATCTACCTCTACACATCTAGGTATAAAAAACTCTTATAAGAGTTACCAAGAAAGGGAAAGAGGTAGCTAAGGAGATAACTCTGATAACACATCCCAGAAGATACTCTCGGTCTTGCCAGGCTAGGGGGATGGAGGGTGGGATGAAAGAAAGAAGGCGAGAAGAAGACAACTAACATGGAACGTTATGGTAAGTACATAACTTCTCAATGTTAAGTTGTCAATCTCGCCTTATTTCTTGCTGGATGGGACAGCGTCCCTAGCACCTTAGTCCTGGGTGTATCAATGGAACAAACTCTTGAGTACAGTGGAACCAAGATCAGCCCTACTTCTACAGGCCATGTCCAGCTTGTAATGAGAAATGAAGGTATGAGGAGAGGCCCATGTGGCCGCTGCACAAATGGAATCCATTGGCAATCTTGCCTGAAAGGCTACTGAAGAAGCTAATGCTCTGGTTGAATGAGCTCTGGGCTTAATAGGGAGCTCTTTATGCCTCAATTGGTAAATCAACGTGATAACAGAGGTCAACCACCTGGACAAGGTTACTTTGGAAACTGGTAGGCCTTGTTTCCCTTCCGCGTAAGACAGGAAGAGCTGTTCTGATTTCCTCGTCTGCTTGGTTCTATCCAGGTAGAAGCGCAACTGACGGTGAACGTCTAAAGAATGTAACTTCCATTCAGACCTATTGGTATAGAGTGGGAAGAAAACAGGAAGATCGATGGTCTGATTCAGATTTTTTTCAGAGAGGACTTTGGGTAAAAAGGACGGATTAGTCCTAAGTGACACTCTATCTTTATGAAAAGCAAGGTAAGGAGGGCGAACACAAAGGGCTTGAAGCTCTGATACCCTTCTTGCTGAAGTGATGGCTACTAAAAACAGAGTTTTCCAAGAGAGCAACTTTAATGAACAGGAAGCTGCAGGTTCAAAGGGAGGGAGAATTAAAGACGACAACACCAAATTTAGGTCCCATGGTGGGGGAGGATCTTTTACCGGGGGTCTAAGTAAGAAAGTTCCTTTTAGAAAGGCTTTACAACGCTTGTGTGACATAATGCTGGTCTCTGACAAACCAATGTGAAAATTCGCAATGGCTGCCAACTGAACTCTGATGGTGGCCGAAGAAGATCCCATTTGAAAAAGTTTTGCCAAAAAGTCTAAGACTGTATGGATAGGGGCTGTAAAAGGGTCAACTTGTTTTTCCCTTGCCCAAACAGAGAAATGCTTCCATTTGCTAGCATAAGTCTTTCTGGTGGTAGATTTGTGCGAAGCGAGGATGATGTCACGAACTGAATGAGAGATTGAGGGAAGCCTGGCTAGGGTTGGAAGTGGAGCAACCAAGCTGTGAGGTTGAGAGATTGGAGAGATTGATGCAGCCCACCCGACTGATGTGTCAGAAGATCTGGCGCTGGGTCCAGATGCCAGGGTTGATCTAGTAGAGGATGTTGCAGGAACGGAAACCAAATTTGTCGAGGCCAGTCAGGGGCAACAAGGATCATTCTGGATCTCAAAACAGTTGCTTTCTGGATTAGCTGAGTAATTAAGGGAAAAGGGGGAAATGCATACAGAAGACCCCGGGGCCAATCGTGGGACTAGAGCGTCTCTGGGGGGGAAGACTTGGGAGAGGGAAGAGGGTGAAGAAGTCTGGGCACTTGCTGTTTTGAGGGGTAGCAAAAAGATCGCAGCAAGGCTGACCCCACCTCCTGAAGATTTTTTCCACTACTAGCTGGTTGAGAGACCACTCGTGGGGCATGAGAATGGCTCTGCTCAGCCTGTCCGCTATGACGTTGGACTTCCCGGGGATATGCGTTGCTACCAGAAAACGTTGAGAAGAGATCGCCCACTGCCACAGTCTGAGTGCTTCTCGACATAGGGGGTAGGACCTAGTTCCACCCTGCTTGTTGATGTACCACACTAGACATATTGTTCGTCTGAATTGCAATAGTCCCGGTGGGTAGAGAGTCTTGAAGGGCCTGCAACGCTAAAAATACCACTCTCATTTCCAGGAAATTTATGTGCAGGTGGCTTTCGAAAGGCTGCCATGTGCCCTGGACTGTCCTGCCCTGAAAATGCCCCCCCACCCGATCAGGGAGGCATCCGTTGTCACAGTAGCCACGGGAGGAGGAAGGACAAAGGTCTGCCGTAAAGAACCTGAGGGGAGACCATCCACCACGAAAGGTGTCTTTTGCATGACTGAGTGATTAGAATGCTGTGTGACATTGGAAGCTGTTGAAAGAACCACTGGGAAAACAGCATTCATTGTAGGATCCGCATGTGAAAACGAGCTAGGGGAAGAAATGTGATAGCTGCTGCCATGAGACCTAGGGTTTTTAGTACGAATCTGGCCTGGACTCTGCTCTCTTGTAGTAGGATTTGAACATGACCTCGAATGTCTGAAACCCTTTGTACAGGCAGTTTTGCAGACAGTTCAACAGTGTTTAAAATGGCGCCTATGAAGGTAATAGACTGACAAGGCGACAAGGCAGACTTTTCGGAGTTTATAGAGATACCTAGCTCGTTGCAAATTTGGAGGGTATAATCTCTGGAATGGAGTAGCTGACGCTTGGTGGTGGCAGTAAGGAGCCAGTCGTCTAAGTATGGAAACACCTGGAATCCTTTTCGTCTCAAGTGAGCCGCAACCACTGCCATGCATTTGGTAAACACCCTGGGGCTGTGGTGAGGCCAAAGGGCAGGGCTTTGAATTGGTAGTGACTGGCTCCCATCCGGAAGCGGAGAAACCTCCTGGAGTGCCTGTTCATTTTGATATGATAGTACGCATCCTGAAGGTCTATAGAGCACATCCAACTGTCCTGACCCAGGAAGGGTAGAATGGACTGAAGCGTGACCATCCGGAATTTCATTCCTTGAACAGACTTGTTCAGCCTGCTGAGATCCAAAATAGGTCTCCAGTACCCTGTCTTTTCTGGTACCAAAAAGAACTTGGAGTAGACTCCGGATCCTTGTTGGTCTGCTGGGACTGGTTGAATGGCTCTTTTTTCTAGCAGCTTTGAAATTTCTAATGCTGCTTGATCCCTTAGACCGGGTGGAACGTCTGGAAGGGGCCCTTTTGGCGGTTGAAGGGTATGAATAAAGGGGATTTTGTAACCCTCGGATATGATCGACTGTACCCAATTGTCTTGTGTGAGGGAATGCCAGGCTTCTGGGCACAGTGATAGTCTTCCCCCAATTGCTACCGAAGGTGGGCAGTTGGGCAGCTCCTCAGGGGTGCTGGAAGGGTTTGTCAGAGAAGAATTCTCTGCTACCCTGATTCTGCGGACCCCCCCTGCCCCTCGGGCGGCGTCTGTTATTGTTCCCTCCTCTGCCTCTGGAGGGAAGCTCACCACATGCATCAGGCAGTACTCCCTGAGGTTTGCGGAACCACATTTTCCCATCTTTCTGACCCTTAGGGTATGGTCTAGAAGGGGTCGAAAAATGGACTCCTACGGCAGAGAGAGCCTTGCCTTCCTGCTCGCACCTGGTCAATGTATCCTTCACTTGAGGTCCAAACAAGGCAGAACCATCAAAGGGGGTGTTAGTGAAGGACGCCTTGAAGGGGTCAGCAAAATTGCAAATCCGCATCCAGGCGTGTCTCCTTAGAGCGACGCCCGTGCCTGAAGCCCTACTCGCTCCATCGGCTGCATAGGAAATGAGCCGAATGGAGGAGTTGACAATAGAGTTTAGGGTCCCAAGCTGGGAGTTGATCTTTTCCTGAGATCCCGCAGCTGATGGGTCCTTTAAGGTATCACCCAGTTCCTTGAGAAGGTCTCTCTGGAGACGGGTGAAATGGCACAAATATAATTCAGCGACTGCATAGCAAAGGTCGCTGAGGAAAACATCCGCTTGCCATACCTGTCCATAGTCCTAGATTCCTTATTAGGAGGATGGACAGGTACTGAAAGGTCAGCCAACTCCTTTTTAGTGGCCGCCGCCACCACCATGGCATCAACAGGGACTCCCTTAGTTAGAAACTGTTTGTCAGAAGGGGCTGTAATAAATTTTGTAGGCCTCCGGGGAGTTGGTTCCATAGTATCCAGAGCCGTCCACGCCTTTCAAACCACCACATCCATGAGAGGGTTGAAAGGCGGAGACACCCAGGAGGTGGAAGGGCGAGAACCGAACACATCCAGGTACACCGACTCGTCCTTAGAAGGGTTAAGGGCAGACCAGTTTCCCCTTTGCTTAAGAATCTCCAGGATGTCAGAAAATGAGACATCCTCAGAGGGGGACCTTGGGGACCCTTCTGAGTCATCCAAGTCAGTGTCCGATGTGACCGACTCAGGGGAGTCTACATGCTTCCTCTTGCATTTTCTCTTTCGAGGGGGCTCCCCTGAAGGATCAGGGGAGGCCTTGGAAGAGGAGGATACGCCCAATGGGGCTACCTGTAGCATCAGTTCTCCACGCTCGGGATCGAGAGAGCGGGTAGAGACTGAAGCAGGCACCATACAGGGAGGAGCCGACCGTGGAGCAGGCACAGGGGCCAGCACACTCCTCATGACCTCAAAGGTGCCCCTGTCAGGCAGGGAAGGGGGTCACCGCTCTGAAGAGACAAGGACTCCTCCTGGCACCGAGAGGGATGGCTCTGAGGCCGATGTCGGGGCCAAACTCACCTGTGCCTAAGCTCCGAGAGGGAGAACGGGGTCGGGCAAGGGTCCAATGCCACTTACCCCCTCGGAGCCGATGAGAGAGTCCCGGCACCCGGATCCCTCCAAGGATGGAACCAAGGAAGAGATTGGAGCCGACGAGGGAGCTGAAAGGGGTGGTATCGGCTCCAACGTTCCCGACCCCTACGATCTCCGGCTCCGAACTCACAGGAAGAGTCGGAGGAGGAATCGAAGAGGGAGTAGTGAAAGCCACTGCCTGATGAGGAGGGCTATGCAACATCTGGCCAGTGCCTGAGACTTAAGTAGTCTGCTAACCACCCTCTTAAGGTCATGGTCGGACAGCCTGGAAGACCGAGAGGAATGGGACCTGTGACTCCGCTCTGATAACAAGGGAGACTTCGGAGCCGAATGGACCAATTCCAGGGAAGGAGACCTGGAACGCTTCTTGCTCGAAGATGGCCCTGACAGCAGAGTCGGAGCCGACTGAGGCCTCGAATAATCGGTTCCAGCTGGAACCGATGCCGTGGTAGTAGTAGCACCGCTCGGCGACGGCTCCGAACATGGAGCCGACGGTTTGGCGGGCTTAGAAGGTTTACCCGACGAAGGCTTAGCCGGGGAACCTTCAGGCTTTAACAAGCCTCTCAAAATAAGTTTGTTTCTGCATTCCTGCAGGACTCTTGGACTGAACGCATGGCAGACAGAACAAGAGTCCTGCAGGTGCAGAGGGCCCAAGCAATATACACAAGAAGTGTGACCGTCTGTCAGAGATATCTTCTGACAGCATGAGTCACACTTCTTGAAGCCCGAGACCTTAGTGTCCTTAGACATCCTGAAAAAAGATGACTGGCAGACTAGGATGACTAAGGGAGGTCTAGACACAATCAGCCAAACACACACACACACACACACAAAAAGGTTGTAACAGACCAGAATAATATAACAAAACCCCACACTTATTAATACAATCTAACTAGGCACATACATACAACTACACACAAATAAGTATGGAAGAGGGTTGGCCAAGGGCCTAACTATTAGGTGAGGGGAAAAAACTGTATCAAATACTACCTAAAAGGGAAGCCTAAACAGGGATCTAAAGGGTAGTAACTATAAAACACTATTGCTAATATTTTAACCCAAAAAGCTGACTAAAACCAAGAAAAAATATTAATACAACCCGAGCCGGCAAAAAGACGCAACCTCGTAGCTGAGGCGGCAAACGAGATCGGGGTATATCACGCCTAGCATTATGGGACACAGGATAGCCTCGAGCCGGTAAAAATAGCTCTCGAGCTTTAGTAATAGGCCGAGTCGGAGCAGAGGTTCGGCTCCGAACCCATCCAGCAAGAATGAAGGTGAGATTGACAACTTAACATTGATAGTTACAGAAGCACAGCTTATATAAAAAATATTTACAAATGCTACGAAATAGGAAAATATGAAATCATTGCTTGTTAGTTACATTAGCCTGAAACTAGAGAATGGAATACGAATATGGAAACCTTATAAGAAAACAAGTATAAGTAAATTGAAAAGAGTACAGTGGAAATATACCAAGGGCACCCATGGATGTGAACACATATGTTATTATGAAAGACTAAACTATCTGAACTTGTACAGTGTCTCATACAGGTATTTAAAAGGAGACCTTATTCAGGTGTATTGTGCCATTTGGAGACAAATGCCTTGTACAATGTTCGGGGTTATCAAAAAGTAGTTGAGAATCTTCAGACAACCTACACAGATTATTATTATATAGGAATGAGAGGTATACTTATTGGTTCTGTGAGACAGACGCATATGTATGGAAGAGACTACCAAATTACATTCAACCAAGCACTGGTTTAAACATTTTTAAGAAAAACCTGGCCACTTATGTGAATAACTCTTCTGGTATACTGGCAGACTAAGAGAGCACTATTGCTAGTGCCTGAAATATTTTACGCATGCATGTAATACTACTTATTATAGAGGGGCTTCAGTAATGGTAGAAGAGGGAAAAAGAGAATATTGGAAGATTTGTGGTAGACTACGTGCTAGGGAGTAGGATTGAGCTGGCATATATTAATGTTCCACCAAAAACTGCTATTATGGAACTTAAGAAAATGTTGGGAGAAATACTCAGCTTTTAGCATGGATTATTACTGATGGGTGGAGACTGAAACTTGGTTTGCAATAGTGAGATGGTATTGGGGGACCTAGAAGGGAAAATATCAACAAAAGAGGGTACATTTCCGATTAAATACTTGAAAATACTTGGTATGGAGAATGTGAATTCAATAATAGGAACTAGTAACACAGATAAAACAACTGGAATTGGGACCTTTAGAAAAGAGTAGGAGCAAGTTACATAGAGAAAATGGGAATTGAACAATACATGCACAAGAGGAATGAGGTTTAAAAGAAGGCAGGATATGAATGAGCTTTGGCAACGTGATTGTCAAAGGAGAGATTACTATCTACTTGGGTCCCCAAATCCCTAATTACTTCTTCCGTACTTAATGGATTACCTCCTATGTGGTAATTTGTGTGACCTTTGTTTTTCCCAAAGGGGATGACTATGCACTTTTTTGCATTTAGCTTGAGGCCGTGGCTCTGGCACCAGGTATCCGTCTCTGTGAGACCCTTTTGGAGGATGCTTGTGTCAGCTGGAGAGTCGATTATGGCTCCCAGTTTGCAGTCATCTGCGAACTTGGTCAGCCATAGTCCTCCCGTGTTAGCCTGTACTTCAGAGAAGTATATACCGAACAAGAGAGGTCCCAGGACTGAGCCTTGTGGGACGCCACTTGCAACTGGTTTAGAGTTGGACATGGCACCTGCAATTCTGACCATGTGGGTTCTATCCCCGAGCCAGTTTGCAACCCATCTTGTAACATAGGGGTTGATATTTAATCTGGTAAGCTTATCTATGATGCCCGAGTGGGGTATTGTGTCGAAGGTTTTTGTGAGGTCCAGGTAGGCTGTGTGGACTACCTTCCCCTCATCTATGGCCTTGGTAACTGTTTCAAAGAAGTCAACTAGGTTTAAGAGGCAAGATCTGCCCTTAACAAAGCCGAATTGGGTAGGGTCCAGTGTCTGGAGGTTCCCAATGTCTTTGTTTATGAGTTCCATGATGATACGCTCCATAGCTTTGCAGACCAGGCTAGTCAGGCTTATAGGGCGATAGTTCCCGGGGTCCGCTGTGGCACCATCTTTGTGGAGCGGGACCACTGTTGCTGTACGCCATTCTTTGGGTACATATCCTGTTGTAAGGCTGAGTTTGAACAGTGACTATGTGAGGGTTCAGTTCTTCTTGGAGCTTGTGTAAGACACAGCAAGGGACACCGTCCGGTCCCATTGATGCTATGTTTTTTGCTTTGGCGAGGGCAGCCTTCACCTGTGCATCTGTGATGTCTGGGAGGCTACATTCTGTTGGACAGTCATTTGCTCTTTTGGGGGGGAAGGGGAGGGGGGAGTTTGCACTGAACCTGTCTGAACCAGGATGTTGGCAATGTCTGTGGGTTCAGTGTATTTTTTACCATTGTGTACTAATTCAGAGCATATCTGGGGGTTGCCACCTAGATTCCTGACATAACTAAAGAAGGCCTTGTGATTATCCTTAGCATCCTGGGCAATTTTTCTTTCGAAGCTGGCCTTTGATGATTTTATGAGGGATCATAGTTTCTTGCTAGTACTGATCAGAGATGCGTTCCCTTTTTGGGATTTTGCTCTATCATGTAGTAGTTTCCTCCTTCTGTTGTATAGCCTATTTATGGCCGGGGTCCACCAGACAGGTCTCCTGCTTTTGGAGGAGTGAGTCTTGGTTTTATTTGGGATAGCACGATCCATGCATTCCTGTAGGTGCTCATAGAATGCGTTTGAAAAGGATTCTGGGGTTCGGGCAGTATTTTCCACTGGCCCTGGGGCTTTGAAGGATTCCACCTCGGTTTTGAGAAGTGTGAAGTTTGCTTTTGAGAAATTTTTCACAGTGGTTTCCTTGGCTGGGGGTGGGGACGGGATATGGATGTCCAGTGAGATTAGTTTATGGTCTGATCTTACCAATGAGGGGTTTACCTCTGGTGTGGAACATAGAGTCCCCATGTTGGTGATGACCAGGTCCAATATGTTGTCCCCTCTTGTGGGAGTGATGACCAGTTGTTCCATAGCGTTTGAGTTTATAAATTCTAGGAACTGTTGGACAAGGGTGTTTGGGCTTGATTAGTTTTCCCAATCAATGTTTGGGTAGTTGAAGTCACCCAATATCATGGTGTTTGGAGAGACCTTCATATTCTCCAATGTTCTCAGGAAAGCCAAGTGACGTTCCTGAGATTGGGAGGGTGATCTGTAGCAGGCTACAAACTGAAAGACAGTTTTGCCCACTGTTGGTTGCACATGGAAGTTCTCTGATGCTTCGTGCAGTGCCACTAACTAACCTGGAGGTGTGGGTATCTTTGATGAATATGGATACTCCCCCTCCTTTTGCGTTTCAGTCCAAGTTTTGGGGCCGAAAAGCATGGTATGAGTTATAACCTGGTAGTGTTGGGGTGCTCTCGGGAGCCTTGAACCAGGTTTCTGTTACTGCACAGATATCGATATTCTCCATACTGAGGAGAGCCTCGAGTGCGTGCATCTTGAGATTTAGACTTCTGGCGTTGAGTAGCATTACCCTTAGTTTTTTTCTCCTTGTGTTGTCTATGAAGGTGGGTTTGTCTTTTGAGCCTTGCCTAAAAAAGGCACTATGGGGGTGTCAATAGCCTTAGCCAGAATTCGAAAGCCCAGAGGTGACAGGTGAAAGCCGTCCCTAGCGAAGCAACGTGGCTTGTTGAGCATGTCATCCCAGGCTGACAGGCACTGGATCCCCTTTGAATGACACCAATACTTTAGCCAATTGTTAAAATTGATCATTTTGTCTTTATACTGTGGCATCATTCTTGGTGAGGGCAAGATGCTACTCAAGGTCAGGGTCATACCAGCCTGGGCTACATGATCAGAGAGCTCCTCTATGTCTCGTTGCATGTAGTCCAGGGAGGTACGTCTCAGGTCATTCACACCAGCATGGACAATGACGGAGTCATATTTTAGTACTTGCTTTGGAGTGACCTGAGTGCTTGTGTTGTGTGGCGGATCCTGGCACCAGACAGGCAGCTTACAGTGACCGTCTCCTTGTTCAGTCTGGTGAGTGGGATGTCAGTGTGTCTGATAATAGAGTCACCTATTACAAGTGTATTTGGTGTGTTATTTAGCCTTAAGGGCTGTGACTGTGTGGCACACTGACTTTGTGAAGTACGTGGTACGTGGGTATTGTTGTGGGGTAGCGGTTGCTTGGATGTCTGCTTTGGAGGTCTCTGCTTCTTTGGCAGATTTTTAATTAGAGCCTCCGAGTATGTTTTTGTGTGTTTATGTGTTTGGTTTGCTGATGTGATAGGTCTATGTGAGACTGGATTTGTGGTGTGAGTGGTTACCTTCTCCTCCTGACTGACTGTGCCAGTCTTGGGCTGAGAGAGCTCAGCCTCCAGTTTGGCTGTATAGATGCATCTCTCACATATATTTGAGCTTGTTGGGAGGAGGAGAGTGTGGTCTGTGTACATAAGGCAATTGTAACATTGCCTCAAGATTCCCAGATTCACTAGCTGGACTGGAGAGTAAACCTGAAACTGTCTTTTGGACATGCCAGAATAGTATAAGGAACTCTTTACTGACTGATCAGAAAGGACCAACAGGGAACCAAGTACTTATAAAGAGTATAAGGGGGTGTAGTGCTTTAGTTTGTTAGTGTTTACTTATAAGATTTGAGCAAGTGCAGGGCTTTAGAAGGAAAATAGAGTACTTACTGTGAGAGTTAGAACAGTTCTAAGGGAAAAAGTGGAGAGTACACTTTGTGGAGCTGGGAATAGTTTAAACCTGTTTAAGAGGCGCTGCCCGATGCACGGTGCGCAAAATCGCGCAAAACCACGCAAATGCAGGTTTTAAAGCAGGGAAACTGAAAGAGATAGGAATTGACACAAAACGGCCAATAAGCTACTAGTTTCTGGGCTGAGACCACTCCTCCAGGGGCAGATAGGCTGCTCAAAGCTTCCCACTCTCACTGGTGAACAGAGACGCTTCCTCCTATCCAAGTAAGGATATGGGCAACACAGGAACCTATACCACAGTCTGGAATTCAGCAAAGCCTGAAATCTGGACTAATCTAGTTCAGTAAGGCGGGAAAAAGAATATTTTTTTTTGTTTTTGTTTTTTTGCAGAGAATAACAGAAAACCACACAGAACACACTGTAAATGTTGTAGCCCACAACAATTAAACAATACAAAAACGACTTTTCAGAAAGTGCAACTGTAAAAGCAGGTAAGGCAATACAATTTTAAACTTTTTCAAACACAGATCAGTTAGAAACTCGCTTTTTAGGCGGGAAAATGCAGTGGGAGCAGAAAGCAAAGAAAAAATACTTAAATCAGTTGAAAGTCTCTCTCAGGTCTCTTTGTTGCCTGTATCACTCTGCATGACACCACGAGGAGCTGTGCTGAGTTGTATACTGGCGCAAACCATGCAAATGCGGGTTTTAAAGCAGGGAAACTGAAAGAGATAGGAATTGACCCAAAACGGCCAATAAGCTACTAGTTTCTGGGCTGAAACCACTCCTCCAGGGACAGATAGGCTGCTCAAAGCTCCTCACTCTCACTGGTGAACAGAGAAGCTTCCTCCTACACAAGTAAGGATATGGGCAACACAGGAAGCTATCTATACCACAATCTGGAATTCAGCAAAGCCTGAAATCTGGACTAATCTATTTCAGTAAGGCGGGAAAATAATATATTTTTTTTTTTTTTGTTTTTTTGCAGAGAATAACATAAAATCACACAGAAAACACTGTAAATGCTATAAACAGGCTAGCACACGAGTGTGTAGCCTACAACAATTAAACAATTCAAAAATGACTTTTCAGAAAGTGCAACTGTAAAAGCTAATATTATTTGCTGTGCACTTCCACTTAGTTGAAGGTTAACTTGCCTTATTACTTCAAGATTGAGATTAGTTTTGTTTTAAGAGAAGAGCTTGCTCACACATCATAGAATGTTTTCCTTTCAGCCATTTTATAAAATACGCTTGTATCAGGAAATGTTGGTTAAAGTCTAATTATACCTATGCTGGTAGAATTTGCACAAGGCATCAATCAACATTAGTGTCTCAGCTGAAAATAAAGCATGGCAATGATGTTCAGAGGATGGGTTTAAAGGACGGAAGCATCCATTTACAATGATGCCCAAGGTTTTGTCTTTGAATGTCAATGAATATTTTAAACACATAAAAGGGCATGTGTGTTTTCATATATGAAGAAACATCCCACTCACACATCTGAAATTTAATCTATAAAATAAAATAAGTTTGGATATGTGTTGTAAATATTTCTGCATATAAATGGTTCAGGAATGGGAGTCCTAGTCTTTTGCATGGGAGCTCTAGGTTTAATAATTCTAGTGGGGAATAATTTCAATATATATTACCGACTGGGATGCATTGGTCAGCCCTAAGCAAATAATGTTAGAAATAGCTGTCAGGAAGGTAGAATTTTGTTTTTGGGAGAACAGAATTTGCTAAATAATGTTAAAGATGTACAAGGAGGTCTAAGATCTTTTCAGGTTTTCTAGTTAGGATGGTATTTTAATTATTTTTGCCATATAACAGGATTGGTAGACATTTCTAATTATACAATGACCCCCCATTAATATTCCAAAATGTCCACACTGATTGGCCAGAGTGCCAGTTGTAAATCCCACAATATACCAACGGAAAAAGGTCCGGTCGCCCGGACTTTTTTCTGTTGGTATAAAGTGTCCAAATTTTTTTTCTTTTTTAATTAAAAAAAAAAAAAAAAAAAGGAACAACTGAGCCTTTCTTTTCTCCGTTGCTTCCATTTCAAATCATTGATGTACTGGGTATGCGTAGCAACGCAAGTTCCATATGCATTCGCAGTACATCAACAAAAGGAAGCAATATACCACTACCAGTGGAAGAAAAGTAATGCGCTGTTATACAAAGACATTATTTAAGAAAAGTAAGTATTTTTTCCTTAAATAATGTCATTGTATAATAGCAATAACCAACTCCGTGGTTGTGGTATATTGAAATTTACCCACGGATGGCTTTATTTAATCATGCCAACTGTGGGTAAATCTTCAATATACCACACCACGTCATCGGTTATTGCTTAATTAACTACCGGTGACAGGGAATTTACATACTACTGGTACACAACATGTATTAGAGATTATACAGGGTCTTGATTTCTCCAGGACATTCATATAGAGTCTACATACTGGAAATTGGTTCTATTTTGGTATTTGAACATGCTTCTGGCATCATGACTTCAAAGGAAAAGGAGAGAATACATCTAACAGACTACACGCTCGACACCTCCTTTTGAGGTTCTTGACATTTACGGAGTGGTTCAACAGCCCATAGAAGCAATGGGATAAAGTGGTACCAAAGAGCTCCCTAAATATTGCAAACCAGTGAATGGCATGAAGTGTCTATTTAAAATCTACTCCCCTGCCATACATTGCAAAGGTTCAACAGTACAGGCTGTTTGCAAGGTTAGAGTGACAGCAGTGGCTCACAGATAAACAATGACATGCTGGTGGGGATGAAGAGGTAAAGGAGTAAACAGAACTGGGAAAGCAACAGCTTTAGAAGATCACAAAGACAGAATGAGATTATAAAACTTCACTTCTTGAAGCAAAGATATTTTGAATTCCCAACCAAAGATCAAAAGTAGTTGGATTTTCAGCTGAGCATGGAGAAAGAAGAGCATTTAAAAGTAGGGCTGTGAAGGCCAATAACAGCTCAATTTATATACTAACCCACTGGATATACTGCCCTTATTTAGGGAATGCCATCAAGGACTGTACGCAGGTCTGGTGATAGCAAGGTCATTTCGGATTAGGTCGAGTTTCTGGAGGGTTTGCCCCTTTGAAGCTGGAGGTAGATGAGGTAAAGGGATTACTAGCTCCATTTTCTATAACCAGGCAAAAGTTAAAGTTTTAAGGGTCAAAGGTCCAAAAACAAGGTCATTTGGGCCCAATGGAATTCCCTTGAGAGATGTATCAGTTGGAGAGATGGTGTCTCCAGGAAATAAGAAAAATTATGTACAGTGTTTAGGAAACAAAAAAGATTCGATATTCATGGCATAAGGCTGTACTCTTCATAATGTTAAATCAAGGAAAGTACCAAAAAAAACCCAAAACAAGTGAAAATGCAAGAAAAAGACAACTAGTAACCAAAGGAAATCTTGCAGTGCAGAACAGAGTCCTTAGAAGCTTGGGTCAATGAAAACACACTGAAACCAAATGAAATTGAAACATATGACAAAAAAAAATCTTTTAGTAATAGTTAAGTGCTTTTGTCCTCTTAATACATAGGACTTCTTCAGAACTAGTAAGAACAACAATGTCTTCACTTTACAAATGCTGCAAAAATGCACAGATTGGTTAAAAAATAATTACTTGCTAATTACTTGTATTATACAGCAAATAAAATTAATAAGCAACTAAGAAACCTAAATGTAAATAAAATAGCAGTAACATAAAATTAAGGAAAATATTCATAAATTCACATCTAAAATTTTTGCAGAAAAACACCAATAAATACTACAAAATACACAGTAACTATAAAAATTCATTACGTTGCACCAGTCCACAAAAACATACACAACTGACTCATGTAATAACCTGAGTACAAGGGTTGAAATTAAATAACTATATAAGGTCTGATTAAGAAAGAAAATTGTAAAAATATGTACATATGTTGACCTCATTTTTAACACTGGCCCTATGGTTATCTGGTCATTTAAACTGGGTGGGGTCATTCCCACAGCAACAATTGCCAATATAATTCCAGGTATTCAATTTTGGTCTCCCATTGGCCTGCTCATGGATCAAGAGGTACATCTTCCAATACATATAATAAAAAAGAACTATTTACACAAATCTGTGTGTGTTTAAAAAGAACATTTCTTTCAGCCTCCTTGTCACACCATAAAGATATCCATAAATCCATTTTGTTGGTGGCCTTTTTGTTTCCCTATACAAAAAGAGGAACAAACCTTAAAGATTACTGGTTTTAATGGGATTATGGAGTTGATTTTGATTTCAAAGGTAACAGTTTTATAATCGGACCTTACCAGGGAGGATGATACATTGGGGAGTGGTGGATGCACTGTTCTCCCATATTTGTGAGCACAAGTTCCAGTATGTTGGAGCATCTAGTGGATGTACTCACTATTTGATCAATGTTATTTCTATTCATGAAGTCCAGGAATCTCTGTGCTTGTAGATTTAAGGCTGTGTGGGATTCCCGGTCTATAGAGGGGTAATACTTTCAATCTAATGATGTGCAGAGCTGTAGTAACTATAGAGGGATTAAACTGATCAGTCACAGCATGAAGTTATGGGAAAGAGTAGCAGAAGCTAGGTTAAGAAGGGAGGTGATGATTAGTGATCAGCAGTATGGTTTCATGCCAGGAAAGAGCACTACAGATGCAATGTTTGCTCTGAGAGTGTTGATGGAGAAGTACAGAGAAGGTCAGAAGGAGTTGCATTGTGCCTTTGTGGATTTAGAGAAAGCATATGACCGGATGCCTATAGAAGAGTTGTGGTATTGTATGAGGAAGTTGGGAGTGTCAGAGAAATATGTAAGAGTGGTACAGGATATGTACGAGGGTAGTGTGACAGCGGTGAGGTCTGCTGTGGGAGTGATGGATGCGTTTAAGGTGGAGGTGGGATTACATCAAGGATCAGCTCTGAGCCCTTTCTTATTTGCAATGGTGATGGACAAGTTGACAGACGAGATCAGACAGGAGTCCCCGTGGACTATGATGTTTGCAGATGACATTGTTATCTCTGGTGAGAGTAGGGAACAGGTGGAGGAGACCCTGGAGAGATGGAGATATGCTCTAGAGAGAAGAGGAATGAAGGTCAGCAGGACTAAGACAGAATATATGTGTGTGAATGAGATGGAGGATAGAAGAATGGTGAGGATGCAGGGAGTAGACGTGGGGAAGGTGGATGAGTTTAAGTACTTAGGATCAACAGTTCAGAGTAATGGTGAGTGTGGAGGAGAGGTGAAGAAGAGAGTACAGGCAGGATGGAGTGGGTGGAGAAGAGTATCAGGACTGATTTGTGACAGACGAGTACCAGTAAGAGTGAAAGGGAAGGTCTACAAGAGGGCAGTGAGACCAGCTATGTTATATGGGTTGGAGACAGTGGCATTGACAAAAAGGCAGGAGTCAGAGCTTGACGTGGCAGAGCTGAAGATGTTAAGATTTGCACTGGGTGTGACAAGCACGGACAGGATTAGGAATAAGTATATTAGAGGGTCGGCCCAGGTTGGAAGGTTTGGAGAGAAAGCTAGAGAGGCAAGATTACATTGGTTTGGACATGTGCTGAGGAGGGATGCAGAGTATACTGGGAAAAAGATGCTAAGGACGAAGCTGCCAGGTAACAGGAAAAGAGGGAGGCTTAAGATAAGGTTTATGGATGTGGTGAGAGAGGACATGCAGGTGGTTGGTGTGACAGAGCAAGATGCAGAGGACAGGAAGAAATGGAAACAGTTGATCTGCTGTGGTGACCCCTAACTGGAGCAGCCGAAAGAAGAAGAAAACAGGGGTAATTTAAGTCTCCCATGAGTAGGTTGTTAGGTTGGATGGTAAGTGTTTGCAGTAGGTCCAAGTATTCATTATGAGCTTCTTCGGACATAGAGGGTGGCCTACAGCTGGCTTGGATGTGGTATAGGATTTGTCCATGGTAATCTGCAAGTGGAGGAACTCTAGCAAATCATCCTGTTTGACTCCCCAGAGGTATGCTTGTTGTTGAGGTATATTGAGACACCTCCTCCTTTATCCCTTGTCTGTCCAGATACTGGTCTAAAAGTGTGGAAGACACTGAAACTTTGCACTGTCTGGGTACCCTCTGCAGCTTTATAACATATCTCAGTAACTGCACAGATATCTATATTCTCAAGTGGGAGGGGACTTGGAGGGAGTATAGGTTTTTAAGCTAGGCTCCTGCCTTTGAGTAGTAACACCTTGAGGTTCCATTGAGTTGATTTTGCTAAATCAGTAGGTTTGTCAATTTGAAATTGCCTAAAAAAGGCACTGTGGGGGTGGACAAAGCCTTATCCAGTGTTCAAAATCCTAGAGGGGAAGGTAGAGATTATCCTTGGCAAAGCAACATTATCTGATGACCATGTCCTCCCAAGTTGACAGATATTGGATCCCCTTAGAATGACCTCAGAAACACAGCCAGTTGTTGAAACCAATCATTTTTTGCTCATATTCTGGCATCATCCTCAGTGAATGTAATTTGTTGCAATGTGCCAGACTCATAACAGCCTAAGATGCACAGCCTGAAAACTCCATAATGTATGCCTTCATACAGTCCAGGGAGGTACATTTCAAGTCATTTACACCTACATATAGATTATGATAGAATCCTACTGGTACCTGTGGCATAATGACTTGAGTGAATGTGCTATTTGGTGGATCCTGGCTCCAGATAAGCAACAAACATTGTCTTCTCCTTGTTCAGCCTGGTTAGAAGGGCATCGGTTTTACAATGGAGTGGAAAAAGTCTGGGTGCCACCTCTTCAGATCACAGTATTTGTGCCTTCACTGTTCACCAGAGTGAATGATACTCATGACATTACTCACTGCCATAGCAAATGAGCATTAAGCATTCTTCTTCTTCTCAAAAAAGAACATCCTCCTTCCCCCATCTCCATGCCAGCAGACTTCTCTTATTTCTGTACTTACTTGGGTGTGTCTTACGTCAGCAGCAGAAAGATTAAAAAAAGTAATGCAACAATAAACTGTGTTTGTTAAAGTATTATGAAGCTTTCCTTCCCAGTCCTGTGCTGAAAATGGGCCTGAGTGTCCAGGAGAACCATCCTGGTAAATAAAAATGTAAGTAAATAAATAAATGTTAAATGCACTTACTAACCATCAGAACATAATACTATGCCAATACAGCTCCAAAATTAACTTTATTACAGACTCAGTTTTAGGGATCTGATAAGGACATTACTATCCATCCATCCATTGAAAAAGACTGGAGAAGAGCAAAGCAACATGAATAAAGATCTCACTAGATTTAACAGGTTATGAACAAATTCAACTACTACAATGTTGTCTAGCAACTTAGCATAAAGGACAAGAGAGTTACTATACATGTATGTATGTGTAAGTCCACTTAAAATATCTAGAACTTGTTCATGCAAATGTATTGAAGGTGTCCACATAATTGTTAAAGTTTCTTCACAGCTTCAGTCTGTACCTGTGTGCACACCTGGCTATAGTACACTAAGGAAAGGAAACTCTTTACTGCAGCTGAAGTGCTGCTGATCACCTTTAACACCTTAGAGTTTATGAGAAAGACGTAGTCTACAACATCGCATCACTAAATCTAAATGACTCAACAAATTCAGCACAGAAATACAGATCATGTCAATTCCCTGTATCACGAGACAGACAAATGAAACAATAAAGATGAAAGGATGAATGCTAGCTAAAGGATCTGTCTTCTCCATTCTCTACCCATGTAGCTGTCAAACATTACCATAGGGCCAAAAAGCTTTATTACACACAGCACATTAAAGCAAAAAAATTAACAACTAGGAGTACAAGAGCTACATGTTTATGTTTACGTCAACTTGTCATGGTTGCTACTGCTACTAGATGAGGAGCAACCTTGGTTACCTAGGCAACCAAACACTCAAGCCAAAACTGAGAAGAGAGTAACCCAGAGGCAGGAAGCTGAAGAGTTTGCGTCCCTTTGCAGTAATCTGTATAGACTAAAAGATATGCAGCCATTAAAAAATAAAACTAAACAGTATATGTCATCAGCATATCACTGAATACTCATTAAAGAATGTATAACAACTTTTAAAACACTTATGGATTAAATATCTTATTAGTAAAGACATGCCAGCATTCATACAATGAAAGTGGTAAATGTGAATTTAAAATATTAAATACTTACAGAAAAATGAATGAAAGGAAATTATCTCTACTCTACACTGTAGAAAAAAGCTGTCGAGCTGTAATTGTTAATCTTTAAAGTAAAACTATACAAATTCATAAATTATCTTTTGAATAAAACTCACATATCTACATTATTAATTAAATACATAAAGTCACAAAGCAATAAATATTGTAATGTCTCTCTTTTTTTCAGAACTCACTGAAGGTGTTGCGGTAGTGGTGCTGCGGTAGCGTTGTCGCCTCACAGCAAGACGTTATCCCGTTCGATTCTCAGCTAGAGCGTCTTCTGTGTGGAGGCATACGTGAATGGGCGTGCCTTCGTTGAAGGTTGTGCGTCAGGGCTGGTAACTCGGCACGTAAAAATCCACTATCAAACATTAGCGGACCTGAGTTCCGCTGTGGCGACCCCTAACCGGAATAAGCCAAAAGACACAACAACTACTGAAGGTGTTGTTTTAAAAGATATTACAGTGTCCCAGGTGTTAGTTTTTGAATGTGCCTTTATTAATGGACATGCCCATTCTATTCATTCCATGTCAGAAAATATATATATATTTTTTTTTAGTAAATAGTAAAGTCTACTCTAGAGAAGCGATCTGACCTTGCAGGATAAAAAAAAGTTTTAACTAAAAGCCTTCATTGTTTTTCTTCTCAAATGTTTTCACAGAATATTCATTGCCCCACCTTATTTGGCAGTTTCACATACTTACAAGGAGGTTTTCACAGAACTGTTTTTAGTACCAAATCTGTCTTAAAAGATACAATTCTGACAACTAATCTATGTGGCATATCTGGTTTACTAGATGGTTTATTTAAAGCTCTATGGGCCATCTCTGTAGCAAAAGATTTTGTGGTCAAGTGGAGAGCATAGCAGACTTCCAAGTAATTGACCCAGGTTTGCTTCCTGGCCAATGCAAGAGGTCTCCACATTTATTACTTATTTATTTAACATTTGTTTCCTGGGAAAGTTTGACTGAGACAGAGCACATTTTCAGCGGAGGCCCAGAGAGAAACACTCCAGATGCATATCTTTGGAATGTGGGAGGAAAACAGAGCACCTGGAGGAAACCCACACAAACGCAGAAAGGACATGCAGACTCAGCACAGAAGGCACCCCAGCTGAGAATCAAACCGTAGGACTTGTTGCTGCAAGGCAATAATGCTAACCACTGCACATCTGTGCCAACCTTTCTCTTCTCTTATTAGGATGAAGGGTTGGCATAAACGTTAAGGTGTTTACCTCACAAAGTACAAGGTTTGATTCTCACCTTTGAAAGGGAAATTGTCTAGACCAAAAATGACCCACAAGGACAGCTAGCCTAGTACTCTCCCATGAACCTAAGATAATCCTTCTTGAAAACTTAATACCTTGAGAATCCATGCTAAACAAAAACACAGTTTTTTCCTTTTTGTTTTTTTTTTTTCTCCAGAGAGAAGAACAATCATTATGATGTTCATTTTATATCCATTTCCAAGTTTGCAGGTCTCCTAATCTATCTAACTTACTTTGTTTCTTAAGAAATTTTATCATCTTTGCTTCTTTGAGTTTTCAATCACTAAGTCATGGTAGTGTAGCGGTTAGCGTTGCCGCCTCACAGCAAGAGGTTCTCCGGTTCTGTTCTCAGCTGAAGCGCCTTCTGTGTGAGTGACGTTTAAAGACATGCAGGTAAGTGCGTGCGTGAATGGGTGTGGCTTTTTTCAAGGTTATGCATCCGGCTGGCACCTCGGCACCGTAAAAATCCACTGCCAATCATTAGCGACCGGAGTTTCGCTGTGGTGACCCCTAACCGGGAAAAGCCAAAAGACATTAGTTACTGGTTAGTAAATTCCAGAATCTTTTGTTGTCTGGTCATGTTGTCATGTAAAATGCTACACTATCTTACTTACTTTGAACCTCTTCCGTTTAGAACTCTGTTCTTTAAAGAGAGGTAATTAGTTAATGCATGCCCTTCTTTAGAGAAAATTTTGTGCAGCTCACATTCAGTTCGGGCTGACAGACAGTAATGATGCATGGGTCTATCTATATACATGATCAATTAAGGAAAATTAAAAAAATTGGCATAAACTCTTTAAGCTTCCAATGCAGTCAAAGTACACTTTCCTTCAGCAATACTCCCTGGTTTGAGTACTACATAAACATTACCTATTAGTTCTTATCTAAAGGAGAATCAAGGCAGTAATGGTACACACTGCTACACTGTGCTGCATTATGCATCGTTTATGAATACAGGTTGCTGGGTATGCACAGTGAACATAAGCACCGTCTCTTCTCTTACACAGAATAATGTACTCATTACATGTGGAATTGCACCTCAGAAGGGAGTGCACCAAAGTAATATGCATTAGCATTTGAGAAACAAAAGCCACCAACTCTGTGTTATAGCTGATTGAAGTCAACAGATTAACACTATAAATATCATAAATGAGTTGCCAAATGGAAAGCAGTAAAAAAATAAATAAATAAATAAAAAATAACTTTTTATCAAGCATCTTACAGGGGAGCCCTTCCAAACCAATTATCTTATTTTTTTTTTTTTATAATGATCACATGAAAGCTGCTTGCTAACACCAGCCCAAACACATGTGCATATGTTTAGGGAGAGAGGGAATGGTTTACAGCTTTCATTACATTTTTAAATACTGTGGCAGCCAGGCATCTGCAGATTGTAAAAGCAAACCTCGGAAATTAGCATCTGATTTTCCTCTTGGCACCTCTGCCTCCCTGGTTTAAAATGTTAGTTTGGAAACCCATCAGCCTAAAAAAGTTACACTTTTATATAACAGACCCTGTTTTTTCACATATTATCACCAAGTACCTGAGATGAAAATCCCTGTAAAAGATGAAGACTAAATAATGTCACTCAACAGCATGGGGGGAGGGCAACCGTGAAAATTGCAAGGCCATGAACAGCAAATCATATTCTACACTGGAATTGAGCATGTTTTTTTTAAGACATCTCAGTTGGTACTATACTGTTCAATGTTATAAAAATCACACTTTTATAATTAATCCTATATTTACCCTTTCAAAATAGAATACATTTCCAGTAAACATAAGCTCACTATGGCAAAAATCTGAATCTGGAAAGCAAAGTAATAAACAAGTCAACAATTCAAACACCTGGTGGAAGAATATACAGAATAGCAAAACTAACATTTTTGATTTCCAAGTGCCAGGTACACTCCAATGTTTTGTACAGAATATGTGACTAGTCTGCAATCTGCAATATAAATGCAACACCTAAGGAGACATTAAATAGGGAAGAGGACACTAACATCTATGTATTTGAATCTGATGTTTCAAAAATGCATTTGACTCTATGTTCTACTACAATGGGACTTTGCAACCCCAATAATTATGAGGAAATGATCTCAACTCTAGGTGTTGAGAGAACTGCAAATTAAATTTTGAAAAACAGGTTATTTTTTTTCCCAAAGGATGACTGAGCAAGCTATGCAACAAATAATTGCTGATGCAAAATACTTAGTGAAATGCAGCTTGCAGGAAAGTACTGGTAGAGGCTGGAATAAGACCGTAGCATTCCTGTGAGAAAAACAAATGCTCAGTGACCACCTTGGAATATGGCACAACACTTCTTAAGTGTGCTTGAGATGACACTTTATTGAACTATACTAAGAACACTACCCATCTCAATAAATGTCAGTCTGTAGAAAGTCATCATCATCTTTATGATTTACCTCATGCATGGATCCCCTCAAATTATCTAGCTTATGATGCTAGTTATTCTCAATAAGGGTAATATATAATCATCAACCATGGGATGGGTAAGGCCACTCTATAACCTAATGGGATTAGTTACTTAGAGCACAAAAAGAAAAACTGTCTGGGCTTAAAAAGGCCTGTAAGGGTAGCTTGCCTAGTACTAGTGCTCTACTCGCCAACTTATGTACCCTTATTGAACAGACAATTGTCCTACAAACACGTTTTTAAAACTGTCAAGTTAACAAAAATAGTTCAGCAAGCAAAAATTAAAACTATTTTTATAAAGACAAAATGCAATCTATATGCAGACTGCATCAGTCCTGCTTTGTTGAATAAAGCAACACAAATTACACAGTTTGGAAAGAGGAATTTTTAAGAGAATGAGTAAAGCTACTTACCAAATGATGAAGTCAAGATGCATATGATATTAACTCATTCACTGGGTTCTATTACCATCATCTAAGAACTACAAATGGACTCGGGAAAAGATGGATATGAGGACATTAGAAAACATTTAAGCCTGCTGAAGTAAACATCTGATAAAAACGTCAAACATTATTCCTCAGGTTGACAAAATAAACAAATCAGAAAAAAACTCACTAGAGAACAATCCTGAATCATTGATTCAGCGGGCCAGCTTTTGTTTAATTCAGACATTAGAAATGTGTCACATAAAACAAAATATCATAAGGGACCAGAATAAGAAAACTGGTGAATCAGTAATCATAAAACAAGAAGTAGCAAGTAAAAAAGTAAAACATGAAACATCTTGTCAGGCAGTTAGCACAGAGGATTACAGTTCTAACTTGTTAATGAGCTGATTCCTGTTCCGAGAGTATAGGGTTTGATTCTTTCCACCTTCATTTGCCACTATGTGACCTTCACCATGTCACTTAACCAGACAGTGCTTTGGGGCAAGTGGGGATGTGGGATATGCTCCTAGTAACTAGCCATAAACCTACAGTGCAGAGGACTCTGGTCTATTCAGAACTGAAAGGTCATAAAAGAATAAAAGTAAAATGAAAGCCAGTTGGAATTCATTCCTGAACTCTAAAGGAACTGAGGGATAAACAATTTATACCAATCATTAGAAATGTTAACAAATCACTACAGATAAAGAAATAGAAACCTATGGTAGTCAAAACAAATGACCTAAAGGTAAGTACTTAATGTGAGAAATTAGCTAAAAAAGGCTGGTAATAAATAGAATACACCTTGGGATACATCACCTGTACAAAACTGTAATTCCCCTTTTTATAAACTGCTGGTAAGATCTTGTACATCATAATTTTCTAAACTACTCGCACTGGTGGATTGCTGAGGTAATAAGCTGAGCAGGGTAGACCAAATCTCCCTATCGTTAACAGTCTGCCACTTATCCTGTGAAATCCTTGTATGTTCACCTACAAGCAGAGAGGATATCATCCTTCAACCATGTCCTGCATTGTCCAAAGGGCTTCCTGTATGGAAGGTATACTGGGCTATATCTTGTACAACTCCCATGACAGAGACCAACGGAGTAGCTTCACAAGGTGCGCAAACCACCTCGTGTCTCTCCTCACTTTAGAGAAGCAGTAGCTGTATTCCATTGCCTTCTTGGATTACAAGGCTCTTTCGTACAGCTACCCTGCAAATGATCTTCATTTCTGCTGCTTGTATACGAAGTCTTATCCTTCTTCAAACTAGCTCAAGCTCAGTACCAACACTGAGAATGGGGAACACAGCCTGAATGGTAAACTGAGGGCTTTGCCCTGAATCTCAGCTATAATTTCCCAAAGACTTTTACAATGACTGCTATATTGCCACCATTATTCCAGTTCGCTGTTCAATATGCTTATCTTCTACATAGTCATTTATTGACAAGACCCTGAGCCACTTAAACTCCTCCATCACAGGTAGCTGCAAACCCTTCAGCTGAAGACAGTAATCCACTCTCTTCCAGAAGAAAACTGTGACATTTGATTTTGAAGTGCTGATTTTCCAACCATTCACTTTGCATTCAACAGTGAAATGTCCCAATGCATGCTGGAGTCTCTTGATGCTAAGAAGTCAACATCATATGCAAAGATATGGTCTTCACCTTCTTAAACTGGATACTATCCTGACCCTGGCCGTGCTATGACATTCTTCTCAAGAAAATCACAAACAGGAGTAGAGGTATCACAACTGTGGTTGAGTTCTACACCCATCTTGAATATATTCAACCTAATAGTGAGAATGAGAACACAACTCACATTCCTCACATGCAGAGACTGAAGTGGCACACATCAGTGTTGCTGGACCTTGTACTTCTGTAAAATTCCCACGAAACATTCCAGGATACAAAGTCATCTGTCTTTTCCAATTTTACAAAACACATAAAAGATACTACTGAAATTCTTCTGCTCCCTCTATGCAAGGCAAATACTAGATCTACTGTTCCAAGACCAGAATGAAATATGCATTGCTCTTCCTGAAACAGAGTTTTATCTATTAGATTAATTCCCCTATAACACCTTGCATATGCTTTTCCAGAAAGGCTGAGCAGAATGACTACCGTATAAGTGGAAAACAGCTTATTGTCCCCTTTCTGAAAATGGGGACCACCTTCCAAGTCCATCTTTCCAGAGGTACCATCCCAATCTATCAAAAACATGGAAAATGTTTGTCCAGTCCCTTGAACTTCACTGGATGAATAATTTTATCTAAAGCCAATAAGGGAACCTACTCTGAGGGAGCATTACTAACAAGCCATCTGTAGCGCACTCATTGCTTAGGACGCTGCTGTTTTACAAAATCCTTTGCCTGTGTTAAACTTGTTAATGTACTTATGGCTGTAGCAGCCACTTCAGCTGTTTTCTAATCCTGTAGTGCCTAAATGACAGTAATTCTGACTGTGCAGCAGAAAAAATTGCTGTACTACTGCTGTTTGTATTGGCCATTAGGTTTTGGGGGACTTAAAAAATGTGTATACTTTGTACTTGGTTCTAGTTACTTGGGTACATATTATAAAAGGGACGGTCTGAATTGTTATGTTGTGCAGTGTTGCTGGATTTCACATTGTTTGATTATGTTCCGAAGTGTTACTGGTTTTCATAATGTTTATTTATAAGACTACTACTCGCCCCTTTCATAAGTTCTTACCTCTCGCTCATATGCCTTCTGCTTCTATCCTAGCTTGGTCCCCTGCAAAGTTGAAGTGTGACCTACAAGCTCAAACCCACCATAGACCCTCCCAGCTGACCAACGGCATGTCAACTAACTAATGTATGCATTATCTCTCATCAATGTAAAGTAAATAGCTGTTCTGTTACTGCGTATCACTATTAACAGCGATCAAACACTCCTGGATTGGTTCTGCACCCACTCTGCTACCTGTACGCATTATTCTAGTCCCCCTTTCTCCAAACGTTGCTAGTATATGTGACTTGTTCTAAACAGATAGAACTTACTCGCATTTATTCGCCCTTACCATTACTGAAAACCTAGCTGATTTGGTGCAATTTACAGTGATTTAATAGACAAAAACTGACCTTGAGGGTTTTCCAGATTGCTTTCTTTGGGTTTACTGTTAAGCTGCCTCTTCAGCTCAACCTGCTCTGTTCGCCCTCGCTTCGCTTGGGCTCACTCTACAACACTACCCTACCACCATTTCCACCCCCCCTTTCCTCAGATTTAGAGTTCTATAGACTCCCCTTTCTCTACTCCAACCAACCACATTACACCACACCCATCACTGCCAACCATCTCATCACACTATAATTACATCAACATACCACACTTACCTAATTACTCTAGCTATTACTCCATCCTTTCCATCTGGACTTTTACCACACTAACACAACCTAAAGCATTTCTACCATAACACCTTTACTAACAAATTTCTTAACTTGACCCAGATTTCTTTAAGCACATTTAGATCGCTTAGCTACTACACCTACCTCCCTTCTTAAAATGCTCCACCTATGCACTTACACACAGTCAATACTACTAACAGTACTCATTACTTGCACATACTACCTCCTACCACAGCATTCTATTCCAAGTATTACCTCACCATGCCACCTCTAGCACTTACTCCACACTATTTACACCTCTCTCCCCCACCAGTACTACAACTAACCTACAAACGCATATCTTTCTACACGCCCTCAAACCAATCCTTCCCTCTCATCATACCAACAAATTATCCACCAAATATGACAAGTACATAAATAACTTCATCAAAACTAAAAATAATACTGCAGCTTGACTATCACTCAGTGGAGACATTCACCCTAACCTTGACCCAACTGATAAAAACTCCCACATATGTAATAAAAATCACTCTCCTAATATACTCAATATTCCTAGACAGGCTAATGACCTAGTGATACTGAATATGAACATCAGAAGCATTACCAAAAAAGTCCATGATCTACATGCTACTCTGTCCCTATACTCCCCTGACCTCTTATTACTAACTGAAACTTGTCTAAAACCTGATATCTCCAACAACGAAATTCTTGCCCCGGGCTATTATTTATTTAATTATATTTGTTTACCGGGAAATTACGACTGGATGCAGGTCCTTTTTCAGCGGATGCCTGGGGAGAAAAGCTCCACATCATGTACATGATAAATAAAGATACAAAGTTGCAGCAATAGTAAACAACATTACATGTTGTTGGCTTTAATACAATAGCAAGACATTGATTATCAACAGTATATACAGTAAATGTTGCAAGTTAAGATAGTTTCTTGTCGTTTATAAAATTAGTAACAAAGTTGTCAGACAAGATTTTAAAGTATGTAAAGACAACTAGCGAATTCTGACTGTGGTTAGTAGTGGCAGTAGTATAGTTGGGTTAAGAGTCTAGGTGGGGGGGGGGTAAGGGTGGGGGTGCTAGTCTGGATTAGAACAAGGATAAAGCCAGTGCAAATTTAAGTGGAATTTGAGTGCAGTCTTGAAAAGGCTGCTGGAAGGTAGAGTAGTTATAGAGGGTGGAAGATTGTTCCAAAGTTTAGATATGGTACATGAAAATATGGCTTTTCCTGCTGAGTATTTATGTTCGATAACAGTGAGTTGATTTTTGTTGCTTGATCTTAGGGGTCTAGTGGAGTGATAGGGTTGGAGAAGGGTTTGAAGGGAAGGGATGTTGGGGATGGTTAATAAGTTTATGAGAGAGGGTGGGTTGATTAAAGTGAAGGAGTTATGGGAGTTCTAGCCAGTTTAGTTCTTTAAGGGAGATACAATGATGGCTGTGGTAGGATGTTCAAGTGGCAAATTTAGCAATTTTGTTGTAACAAGCATCCAGCTTGTGTAGGTCTGTCTGTCTAAGGTTGGAAAGTATGGGGGGGTGGAGATTAGCTGGGAATTGTCTATGGAGATTCTAGCCACCTTGGTTAGGAATTGGCGGCTTCAATATAATGCACCAAGTTTCTTGTGAACATTTTTTATTGTGAGAGAGATGTGGATGTCAAATCTAAGTTTGTTGTCGATTTCCACACAGAGTAATTTTGTGTGTTCTGATGGAGAGATGATGGTATTGTCTTTGGCGCGAATGCTGAAGTGGGGGGTGTTTTGGGTGGCTTTGGAAGGTTGGAACAGGAGAAGTTTTGTCTTACTTGGGTTGAGTAGGAGCTGAGCATTGGATAGCCAGCTTTCTACAGAAGAGAATGACTCCTGTGTGATTTGTTGTAGTTCTGGTACAGTGAGGGCAGAGCAGATGAGAGTAGGGTCATCTGCGTATTGTATAAGAGATGCTTGTGTGGTGGCAGTATGTAGGTTAGCAGAGGGCCAAGGATAGACCCTTGGGGAGAGAGTAACTGGGAGGCGAGGTGATGGGTTATCGTCCCAGATTACTGATTGCTAGTTTCCGTGTAGATAGCTGTGGAACCAGTTGCAGGTTGACTGTGAGAAGGAGAGGTTGGGGAGAGTAGAGAGTAGTAGCTCATGAGATACCGTGTCAAAGGTCTTTGAGAGGTCTAGAAATACGGCAGTAGATTAGAGACCATTGTTTCTGTGATGAAGTATAGTGCTGGTGATGGACAGCAGAGCGGAGGTAGTGCTGTTATATGGCCTGAAACCATGTTGGGTTTTGGAGAGAAGATTATTAGCTAGGAGGTAGTTGGAGACCTGGGTGTTGATACATTTTTCAAGTATTGTGGACAGAGAGGAGAGGATAGCAATGGGGCGGTAATTGGAGAGGTCAGTGGTGGGGGGGGTGCTGTGGGATATTTTCCATATCGAGGGAACATAACCTTCTGTTATGGAATGGTTGATTAGAATTGAAATTGGGTAGGCTAGTGTATCAGCTGCAATTTGCAAGTATTCCGAGGGGAGGTTGCCAGCTGCGAGTTTGGTGGGTTTAAGTTTTGACAATAGTCTTATGTTGGAGGTAGGTACTGAGGTGAAGAAGAAAAGAGGAGTGGGGGGTTTAGGGTTAGGAGTTGGGGGGCTGTTGTAGGGAAGTCTTGTTTGTTTAGAGATGTTATAGTTTCAGTGAAGTGTTTGTTGAAGTATTCAGCAATACTGCTGGAGGAGGGGGGAATGGATGGCTGGGGGGTATCAACCTTCCCTGGGTGGAGGATAGTGTTAATAGTGGACCAGAATTGCTTAGGGTTGTGGTTGGTAGAGTTTAGGGTGGATTTATAGCAGAGGGATTTGTCTAATTTTATATGCTTTTTGGCTTTATTGTGCAGTTCAAGGAATGATTGCCTGAATTATTTTTTGTTAGTTGCAAGTGCTCCCAGGCCTTATCTCTGGATTTATTAGCGTTCTGGTGGTCTTTTGTAACCATGGGGCATGCCTGGATCTGAGTTTGGCATTTCTTACAGGAGCATGGGTTTTTAGGATGGAGAGGAAGTTACTGTTGAAGAAGTGGACATCCTCATCTATGTTGAGGTATTTTAGTGGTGACCAGTTAATTTTTTGCAGGGAGGAGATGAAGGAGTTGGGGTTGAAGTTGGACTTGCTCCGTATTTGCCTGTGGATAATGGGCTTGAGACTGTGTGTGTGGTGCTGAATTAGGAAAGTGGGGAGTGGCCACTAAGACTGTCAGGTAAGCAGCCTGCTAGGTAAGAGTGAGGGGCTTTGTTGACTAGGATCCAGACAAGTAAGGCATGATCGTTAGGGTTTTTGTTGATTCGGGTAGGGAATTGGATGAGTTGAGTGAACTCATGGAGATTATTACAGGATAGCCAGTTGATGTTAAAATCACTGAGAATGATGGTTTCTTGGGGTAGAGACAGAGTAGCCCAGCTCAAGAGATTTTCTAGGGCTGTAATATTTTGCCCTGGTGGGAAATAGCATCCTATGATATTGACTGTTTTGTCTGGGTTTAGTTTGAGATTGGCATAAAGAATTTCTTCACTGTTGTGATGAGGGGCAGATGAGTTCAGGAGTTGAATACTGAGGTGGTGTTTAAATATCAATGCTACGCCACCTCCTTTTTTTGGACAATCTGTCTATGCGAAGGATGTTGTATTCAGGTGGAAGTATTTCCTCACTTTTGATGTGAGGTTTGAGCCAGGTTTCAGTTAGGAAGAGAATATTTGGGGAATATATGCTTATGCTGGCTTGTAGTTCTTGGATTTTAATGGATATGCTTCTGATGTTTAGGGACATTATAAGTAGGTCTATTGTTTTTGTGTTGGCTAGGAGTTGAATTGTGGGGGGGTTGCTTGAACTAGGGTTAGTGGTTGGGCTGGATTTGGGAGGACCAGGGTTTGGATGGATGTCTCCAGCGAGGGCTTGCTTATAGAGGGTGTTTAGGATATATTTTATATACATAGTAAATTGCTTATGGTATCTTAGAAATATTTTATTTTTGAGTGTGTTAGGTGTTTGGTAATGGAGTGTGTGTGTTGGGAGGATGTTTTTGGTGGCAGGGGTTGTGCAGTTACAGCGTAAGTTAGGGTGTTGAGATAGTACAGTGGAAGTTGTTGCAGCATGTGACTGTGGAGCCTTGGTAGGATGTAATGTGAGCTAGAACTACGCAGGTTAGGATTGTTATTACATTAGGTAGTAGCATGATTGTGTTGGATGTAGGGGGAGGGGGTGACTAGTGGTGTAGCCTTATTGGTGGTAATTAGGGGTGGGGTTAAGGCTAAGAATAAATGTAGATGTACTGGGGGCAGGTGGAAATAGGGGGTAGGGAGGGGAGCAAAGTGAGCATAGCAAACGGAGCGGGCTAGAACCCCCCCAGGCTAAAGATTGTAAGGTGTGTGTCTAAATAGCCAAATTGTTAGGAATTATTAAAATCTAGTAGGGGAAAAAACATCTATAGACCTGATTTCAGCTGTGTCCTTTCTGGGTAGATACCTAGTTTGAAGCAGACAAAAAGTGTAATATCCTATGCAAAGATAGGACAACTAAAAAGGGAGGTGGTGTGGCCTTGATGTTTAAAAATCAATTAAATGTGGATAACCTGGATATAAGCACACCACCATCAGCCAATGCAGAAATTTTGATTGCAAAATTAAAAATCAACTCTAAAAAAAAAAGTATAGCCATAATCGGTTGCTACATACCACCCGGCAATAACATACTGTAACTACATTGGAGGCCCTACTCTATTGGGCATCTGATGTCTTCCAACTTGAAACCATCATCTTGGGGGACTTTAACACTGATTGGCTAGCCTGTAACTCAATTTCTCACACTTCACCAACCTTCATGGATTTTCCCAGCTCATCCAGTCTCCTACTAGAACTGACAAGACAACAAACAGACATTCAGTACTTGACTGGATTCTCACAAACAGACCAACCCTTATAAACCAATCAAGCTGTCTCCCTGGCAGCCTGAGTGACCACTTACCCACGTTTGCAATTAGACACTGTACATATCAGGTAAAGCCCACTAACTACCAAACAATAAGAAGCAAAAAAACTTCAATACAAGCTTTATTAATATGCTCAAAGCCTGCAACTGGCCTCTTTGCAAATAACTAAAACTAGATTAAGCTGTACAATACTTCAACTCTGCCGTCCTACACATCCTAGAGTTCCTGGCTCCCCCTCGAACCATCAGAACGAAATCTAATCATGCCCCTTGGATGAGCAGAGACACTAGAGCTCTGCTAAAATCCAGAGATAAAGCCTGGGCCCTTTGGCACAAAACTGGGGCACCTACAGACAGGTTTTCCTTGAACTCCGTAACAAAGCAAAGAAATGTGTCAAAACAGACAAAACTAGTTACTTCCACAAGATCCAATCTATTTATCAAAACAATCTCAAAAATGTTTGGTCAGCAATTAACAATATTCTCCACCCTGGAAAATCAAAAACTCCCCCTCCAACCCTAACAAATACTACAATTAATATTTTCTCCCTGTTTAACAAATTCTTCAATGAATCAATCCTCACACTTGCAAACTCTCAGAACTGTTCATCTTCACACCTAACAACTGAACTCCCACCCCATTCCTACAGACATAATCAGAAACCTCCTCAGGAAATTAAAACCTACCACTTTAGCTGTTGACAAACTCCCTGCTGAATTCCTAAAACTAGCTGCCGATGCCATAGCATACCCAATATCTATTCTCATCAACCATTCCATATCTGAAAACCTAGTCCCAGAAATCTGGAAAGTGTTTCATGTCATTCCACTTCATAAAGGTGGTAAGTCCAAAGAGCTAACAAACTATCACCCCATAGCCATACTTTCTCCTCTGTCCAAATACTGGAGAAGTGTGTACACACACAAATTATGAAATACTTTAACACCAACTTTCCCAATACCCAATATGGCTTTAGACCTTACCACAGCACCATAACAGCCCTTATGGCATTCAACCACACAATTAACACTCACAGAAATAACGGCAACTATGTCTCTGCTGTCTTTCTTGACTTCTCCACGGCTTTCGACATGGTTAACCATGAAAAACTCATTATATCCATCTCTGAACTAAATCTTAGTAAACCCACCCTTACCTGGCTTCAGAGTTACTTAACAAATACATAGACAACAAGGAGTACAATGGAGGCAAGAACTCTCTCCTCTATTACCAGTTACAACAGGTGTTCCCCAAGGCTCTACACTTGGTCCCTTACTTTTCTGTATCTTTGCTAACAAACTCCACACTTCAACTCTCCATGCTTCAGCCATCCAATACTCTGATGAATCTACACTAATCTGTTCCTCACCTTCTCTCCAACTACAAGTGAAAACACAGGCCTCTTTCCTCTCTGTAAAAGAATGGCTCAATAATTCTCAACTAATACTAAACCCTAATAAAATCAAACTTCTCATCCTCCAACCAACCAACATCACCACTCATACATCCACATTTACTATCAAATCAAACAATAACACTAATATCCTTCTTGTCAATCACAGCAAACTTCTTGAAGTTGAAACAGACCACAACATGACGTTTGACACTCACATTTCAATCACTGTTAAGAAAAGTCACAAAAAATTAGTGGGTTATATAGAAACAAACAATTCCTTACAGCACCAAGGCTAAAATAGCACAAACCCACCTCCTGTCCACACTCCTATATGCCTCACCAACCTCAGAAAATTTGATATATCTAAGCTTGAAGTTTGCTATAACAAAATAGTAAAGTTTGCCTCCTATAGCTCACATTTCACATATTACTGCTCAGCCCTAAAAAACTCAGCTGGCTAGAATTTCCTCAACTCCTTATGTACAACCAACTTATACTAACCCCAAAAAATACTTTATTATCCTGAGAAAACCCCATCATTAAAAAATCTAATACAACCTTACTCCAGTACTACAGTCATACATTCCAATAACAAACCTCTGCTACAAGTCACTATAGCCAACAACTCTGCAGGAGCTTCTCTCTACTCAAGCTATATAACCAAAAACTGGAACACTGCCCACAAATATAATAGCAACCACTTCCTTGACCAAGTTCAAAAAATGCCTAAAAATACACCTCCAAGTCAACTGGACGTGCAATTGTAACCCGCCAGGCTATATTATCTCCATCTTACTAGTGCCCACTCATACTAAACTCCCAACTCATATGGTCAGGTAGTTAACCCTTTTTTTCTTTCAGCTTACTAGTCTCCTTCTTACTATATATCCTAGTCTTCCTTCCACACTTAATTCCTTGCCCTATGTTTCATGGTATCTCCAAATATACCTTCTATAGCCACACTTCTTAATGGTGTCTTGTATAATCAATGTAAATTTACCTATTTTTCTAAATGTTGGGTTTTATCTAAAAATTTGTATCATGAGACTTCTTGTAAATGACAATGGAAATGTCTCGCTTTATAACTACAAAAGTGTACTATGTTTAAATCTTGTCTGTGTAATATATGGAGCATTTCTCCCCAGGTCTCTGCTGAAAAAGGACTTGTGTCTAGTCGGACTTTCCCGGTAAACAAATGCAAAATAAAATAAATTTTGTTAGCCTTGTCACAGTAGAACCCATCTTCCACAATGTATTAATTTCTGCTATCTACTTCTGGCACTGCTTGCATAGTGGAGGGCATGCCAGTCAGATTCAGAATTTCCTTAGTGTTCCTTCAAGATCTCAGCAATGTCCCTAGTTAAAAACAGTGTTTCTCTATCCTTGCTGAAGACAGCATGGTCAATATCTTGTCTTTTCCTCTTCAGTCAAAGGATGGCCTGTCAGAATCTCTTTCAGGCTATCCCTATCCAAAGGTTGTTCTCTGTGGCCTCTATACATTCCTCCCACACCTGACCTTTCACTTTACTGACTGTTGCAGCTGCTTCTTCCTGGCCTGTTGGCACCCATCTGTCAAATCCAGATATTTTTCCACCCCGTATAAGTATTACACAGAAGGCCTGTGTCTTTATCCAGACAGCTTCTCTCACTAGTGGTGCCCACCAGCGGTTCCTAAGGGTTGCTGTCATGACTTATGTTGACCACCTTTTGGTCACACCTTATTGTCACTGTCTCAACTACTGAAGTCTTGAACAGTGTCCATTCAGACTTCACCTTCTCAAGTAGACAGGACAAGCTTTTCTGGATATGGGAGTTGGTCTTGTCCAATACAGATGCATCAATTATGTAAATTAGGTATTCTCAAGATACCTTCACTATATGCTGGAGTTTCCCAGGTCTATCCAGCTGATTCACCAGCCATATGACCAACTCCCCTGCAAAACAGAGATCAGCTGACACTTCAGTAGCTCTCTTGATTTGACTGCCAAAAATGCTTCGTCACAAAGATGATGGCACAACACAGCTGTGGCACTAAATACATTTAGGAGCATCCTTATGCTTGTATATGGTGTTTATTGTGGGCAGGTCCAAGACTAATACAGGAGACGTCCATAAACAATTCCCGACTTGAGTTCACATCAGGCAAGCCTCCGTTCTCAATCCTTTTCTAGGTATGTTCATCACTCCCCACAATCGCGGCTAATTCTCCCAGAAGAACTACAGAACCTCTAAGTAGTACTATATCAAGCACCTCATCAAACTTCTCCAAGAAAGCTGAATACTCACAATACCACAGAAAGGCACAAACGTGTTAACCACACACAAAGGCAAAGAGGAAGCTGTAGGTCACCAACAATTTATTGCACCACAAAATAATAAAACATAAGCACTTTCGTTAGATAAAATACATAACTTCATCAGATAAGAACCAAAATTCAAATTAACACATATATAGGGATACATTGTCACATGACAAAACAACCAAATTAATAAATTAAAGCAGCAATGTATGAAAAGCAGTTTGTAACACAATTCCTTAAATTTCACAAACAATATTGAAAGAAAAAAAGAAACAAATTAGTTAAAGGAGTACCGTACCCACAGACTCAAAAAACATGTGCAAAACATCATGGCATGATGTTTCCTACACTTTAACAGCACTCTGGGATTATTTACAGGATTTTAAATATTTTTATATGTAATTCCAGACTCTGACCACCTGGAGGCTGGCATATTGACGTGGTTTGGATAAATCAGGTTGCCATCCAGTATCCCAGAAATCATTGTTTGGCTCAAAAATGTTACATAATGCAGGCCTCCGTTTGCCTAAAGTTCCTGATGCTGCATGTGTACAAAGTACTGAGTAAAACAGAACAGTGTAAGTAACATTACCCGCTGCTGGATGACTACTTAAAACAGAAACAGTGCAAATGCCACAGAACACACTCAAAGTGCTGTTTACTGTTGCCTTTTTTTCTAATTTAGTTTAAATGGCACTAATTTGTGAGACAATGAATTCCAGTCCATTTACTTCTCCCCTCCCCCATAACACTTAGCTTCCCTAGCTGTCAAAGTCCTGAGGGTAATTTGACCTGGTAATTCCATTGATTGGCAGATCTCAGCAGGGTGCTTGACTCATGTAATTTAATCTTTGCTCTAGCATTTCCTTTGTTAGAGGGGACATTTTTTTGCTGCACTATAGCTATGACCTTACTTGACTGCAATCACATCCAGTAAGGTCTTTCACCAAGGAGCTAAAGAATAAAACATTTATACTATCAACCAGTTTAGATCTTTATTAATTTAAGTATTAAGGTATCACTTCATGCTTCCACCTTGTTAAAAATTGAGATTTACATGTGCAAAGTGTGTTGGTATGCAGTGTTTGCCTTCATATGTTTTTACTCCACTGGTTGGTTTGCAAAAAAAACCTTTTGCAGTGTCCCTGGATTTGTCTTTGTACATACAAACCACACTGCTATATTTTCCCCTTCCTTTTTCTTGTGTCCAGAAGTCACTTATAGCGAAGTAAATTTTTTATTGATTTTTTTTTTTTAAATAAAGAACATCAAGGTTAACTTACCTTGAATCAGATAATGGATGCCATTGCAAAGAATCACTGTTGAAATATTTGTGCATGGACAAAATCCCTTACTAAATCTATTTGCCAGCCTCCAGTTCAATTGGTGCTATGGCTTTAATATACTGGTGTGTTTGCTCATGCCTTCCAAATATCTCCACCATTACATACCAGTTTTGCAGTGTAGTAACCACCCGACATGCCCATACACCTTTAGCCATCAATATGCAGCTACTCCTGTTCATGTGAGTATGTGAATTCACTTTCAGACTTAAGGTGTGGAAGCTGCACTGAATAATTCTAGGTGCTTGTTCAGGTTTCACATGGTGCTTGCTTAGAGCTACTCTCATGTTAAGCCACTATGAATATGTTGCACTGCCACCTCTGATACCAGGGTAATGTTTTAATCTTTCTATTCCCGCACTGCACACTAGCAGTATCTGGTGCAAATACAATAGAAAAGCATGCAAGCGATACACCACCTAAGCATCATTTGCCGTGGAGAATGTACAAGTATGCATACCACATTTCTGTATTTCCAAACATAGGTGTTACTACACTACTACTGAATAAAATGAACAGCACTCAGACTGGGGGAAAGACAAGGGAGCCATGACATCATAGAATGGGTGTGTCTTATTATTTTAGTTAGAATCAGATGATGGCTGTGGTGATGTCACTTTGGAGGAGGGAACTGATTAAAAAAAAAAAAAAGTACCTGCACTGCCTGGCCTCGATGATGTCAGTAATTGGGCGACTCCAGCAAGCTTTATTCAAAAGTGAGAGAATCATTTTGTAAGTGAAACCATCACAGTATGAGAAGGTAGGCTTCTGTTACAGAAGTAAGGGGAATTATAAAAATTGTAAATGCTTTATTGTTGTTGCTTTACAGAGGACAATGTAAATAGGGAGGAAAAGGGCCGTGAAGTTGAGGAATACATTAGAGAAACCTGTTGTACTCCAAATAACCCAGTATGGATTATATCCACTAATTAATTCCCCTAAGGAAATAAATATTTACAAAAACATTAAAATGTATGTACATGTATGTAAAAGGACACATATTTAAAATAACTAAACTAAAAAAAATATATATACATTGACACACAATTGTATGTGTATAAGTATACTATCTCAATTCTGCTTTCATTTTTAACATGTATCCTATAGATGTGATTTAATTTAGACCCGAATACCCTACTGCATCCAAGCGCAAAATCCAGTAAAACTCACGATTCTCCAAAAACAGTTGCCAGGGACCACCTCTTACACTCTTTCTGACTTGTTCAATTACAATGAATTTAAAGTGATGTTCAGGGAATTCCAGAATATGTCTATATACGGCATTTGTAGTTTTTTCCCCCCGTATATCATAGTTGTGTTCATAGATATGTTGCTTCAACATCCGCTCCGTCTTGCCAATGTAAAAGGCAGGACAGGCCTGACACAATGCCCCATAGACAACTCCAGAACTATTACAGTTATAGTGTCCCTTCATCCTGAGATTAAACTCATTGATTGCAAAAAGCGCAACTACATTAATGTGTTCACAGCGATGACATCTCCCACATGGGTGCATATACCTATTTCCCCATTCTTGAAAATGTTCATGGCAACAATCTTAGTACATGTAATTCAACTATCTTAGAAAATAGGGGGAGTATAGGTACCACTACAAACACTAATTTCAAATTGTCCTTTACAACCAGATTCTCCGTGGATTTTAAATCGATCCAGGAAATTCTAATAAAAAACTGGAAGGTTTTGTTGGGAGATGGGGAGATTAGATCTAAAATTAGTGATCAACCTGTCATAGATTGGAAAAGACATTTGAATATCAAAAAATTGGTAGAACAAGCTGGTAGTCAACATGATGATTTGAAACATAGGTATATGCACCCATGTGGGAGATGTCATCACTGTGATAGGTTTTTATAGTTCTTGTGCTGCTGGCTGGTTTGGTTTAATTATTATCTGTGACTCTCTAGCTATAAAGACTAGTCTTCTTCTTCTCCTTTCGGCTCTGCCTGTTAGGGATCACCATGGGGGATCATCAGCCTGCAGAACAAGTGGCAGTGGAGTTTTACATTGTCTAGTTGCCAGCCCAGCACCCAACCTTCTTCAGAAGGCGCACTCATGCACACACTCACACTTAAGGCCAATTTAGAATGTCTAATCCACCTGCAGCATGTCTTTGGAATGGGGGGAGGAAACCAGAACACCCTCAGGAAACCCACTCGAACACAGGGAGTGTAGATCATAGTGTGTGTGTTGTACTTTTAAAGCCACTGTACTTCATGGGCACATGCATAAAAACTACTGAGCAAGTGCAAGCAGAGTGCCATTTTCTGCAAGCAGCTGTAGTGAAAGCATCTGTGTGCGTAGCTGTCAGTCAATTACCTAGTTTGTTTAAGTTTTATGTTCCAGTCAACCATCCTGATGTGTTTGTGTGTAATAAATATCTTAAATGAACTCTCAAGCCTCATCATCTTATTTGAATACACAAGACGAGTGACATGTTGTCAGAATAGGATCCAAAGTCAAAGCTTCTTAAAACCATGAGGCGCACAGTCGGAAATGAAGGAATATACAAGAGTGGCTCAAACAACTCGCAAACGACTCGTAAACAGGTCAAAAAATATTTCCAGGTTCTTAAACTCATTTAAATGATTTTTCCCTCAACGAATGTAAAGCAAAGCATTCCAAACCAACTACTGAATAAACAAAATGTTCAAAATTGTGACATATTGAAAAAAGTACTTGAAATAATTGCAAAACCATTTGAAACAATATTCTAATCATATAAAATGTTCAAAAAAGAGAAAACTATTTTTTTGCAATGTACTACCTTTTTGCATTAACTAAAGCTATTCAAAGTATCTAAAGTGTGCAATGTGTTGGCAGTGTGTGCAGTATTACAGTACAGTCTTTTCAAAGAGTACACTTATTTGAAAGACTCTGTTGTACAGCTGAATATAACTACAAGTACCTGGTGTGTGTTTGACACTTACTTGGCATGGCAGAGGGATTTCACAGACCTGATCCGCTTGTGTTTGATAATAATATTGCTGAAAACTGGAGTGTGTTTGACCAAGAATATATTTTCATACAGGCTGAGTTTTATGATAAAGATGCACATACAAAAGCATTTATTCTGCTCAATTTAGCTGGTTCAGAAGCTATAGAGAGAGAACATTCATTTGTGTATGCACCTGCTGTTTATGCAGAGAAGGGGGAAGACTGCCATATTGTGGTAAAGGCCGAAACGCGGAAGACTCTGAGTGCTTAAAATTTAAATTTAGAGAAATGTGCAACCCTCATATGAATATTACAGTGGAAAGGCACAAGAGATCAAAAGCCTAGTGAAACTTTTGCCGCATATATAACTGACTTGAGAAACAAGTAAAAAATGTGCAGATTTGGTGATCTGAGAGATGAGTTGATAAAAGACAAGCTTGTGTGTGGTGTTAATGATGCAGTGAGAAAAATTTTGCTTTGAGACAGTGATTTAACTTTAAGCAAAACCACAGAGATTTGGCAGATATATGATCTTATAGAAAAGTACATGAATATGCTTGCAAATGATATGAACATGCTTGCCGCTTCTTCCAGCATGAATGTGGATAGCATGCAGCCCACTACGGCTGACATTTGGACCCATCAGAATCGTAGTTTCTTTGGTGCCACCACCCACTGGATCGACTGTGACACACTTCAAAGAAAGTTAGCTGCTTTGTCATGTTGCAAATTACAAGGGAGGCATACATATGATCTCATAGCATCAACTCTTGAGAGCATTCCCATCAAGTACAAGATAGATCAAAAGGTGAGTGCAACAATTACTGACAATGGCAGCAGTTTTGTAAAGGCTTTCACTGTCTTCTTGGAATGTGAGATCTGAAACTACAAGCATTCTGTCTCAAGATGAGGATGATGATGGTGAAGTCATTTACAAAAGCGTGACAGCTGTGCTGAGTCAGTCAGGGCAAAGCAAGAACAGCTATTCACTGCCTCCCCATCTGAGATGTGGAGCACACAAATTGAATCTAGTTGCCGTACAATATGCTGAATCTGCTTTTAATGATGCACAGTATAAAAAGATTATGCGAAGCACCATGAGCAAATGCTATGCTGCTTGGAACAAGGCTAGTCACAGCACCCAAGCTGCTGAGGTGGCTCGAAATAAGTGTGATCTAGCATTGATTATTCCCAATCCCACTTTCTACGCGATGGAGAGAATTTACTTCATTGCAACTCAGGGTGAAGGCTTGCTGAATGAGATATGTGAACAGCTTGGAATTGCCAACTTCAGGCCTACAGAAATTACCTTTGTTGCTGAGTTTGTGCATGCAATGCAGCCCCTGGCAATGGCTCTGAACATCCTGCATTCAGAGCTGAAAAGCTTCATGGGAATCCTGATCCCCACCATTACATGCCTAAAAAAACAAGTTGTCCGAAGTCAGGCAGTCTGTGAAACTTGTTGTGCCACTAGTTGATGCTCTTCTTAAATGCACTGAGGCACAGTTCAATCACCTTCTGGAGCGTGAAGAGCTCATTCTGGCTAGCATAGTGCATCCACAGTTCCGTTTGCGATGGATGGACAGCAAAGAGCGGAAACTCAGTGGCAAGGGTCTTCTCCTTGATGCCATGCAGAAACTGGATGAACCTGCACATGGGTCATCTGAAGCTTCTGCATTAACTGCTGAAGACAGCTTCTTCAGCTTTAAAGAGTCGATGCCAGCCAATGATGTCAGCATATCTTCTCAGATGGACATGTATCTGGCTGACACTTCCAGAGAAATATCTTCTCTCAACAGTTACTCTATAGTCAAGAAGACAAGTGCTGACTGCAAGAAAAAATAGACTCACTGAACACTTTGAAAAGTTTCTCCTTCTTCAAGCCAACAAAAATGTGTAGTCATTGTGAATAGTTATATAAACTGATATTTTCATTGCCGTTGTGTTGGCAGCCTTGTTAGACCTATATGACATTTTCTGTAAGCATTTATGCATCCTCAGCATTAGTTTTAGCAGATTAGCCTAATGTACATTGTTGAAAATTTGATGGGTTGTAACTTGTTATGGGTCTTGTGTTGCTGGCTGTGCATACTTTAAGCATTAAATTGTGACTCTCTGACTACAAAGGCTAGCCTGTGGGACTTTGTAAACTGTAAAAAGGGGTCTATATTAGATCAGTGAACACTTAAAAAAAGTGAACGCTGATTGATCGAACTTATGTAAGTGAAAGCTTACAATCTCGAACTGTCAGAACAAAACACATACACACAACACAAGCACACCAAACAAACAGCAATCCACACACATACACCTAAAATCTGACACCTAACCCTACACTAAACTATACACACACCACTAACTATCCACTTACATTAACCCAAACCCTAACCCTAAGGTCTGTCACTATCGCACACTCACCTCACCCGCTCCCTAACCCTAACTCACCTAACCCGCCCTAACCCTCATGTCCACACAATCGCACACATACCTAACCTGCCCTAACACTCACATCCACAGAATCGCACACTTACCTGAACCCGACCCGCAACTTTTCACCACAGCACTGAAAATACCGACGTAACAGAAACGGACAACCAAATTCTTTCCCTAGGAAAAAAATTCGGGTTTCTGTTGCTTTGATATTGTAAGCTTTCGCTTACATAAGTTCGATCAATCAGCGTTTGCTTTTCTAAGCGTTCGCTGATCTAATATAGACCCATAAAATGCTATTCATCATTACTGCAACACTGTGTATACAACTTTAATGCACTCGTATTCATGTGCTTTAAGCATGTATTCCTCACACACACAAGTACCATATGAGTAAATCTGAACATGAGAATTGATAAACTAAACTTACGTAAAAGTAACTCAACAGTAACTAGTTACTACCTAGTAATATATTACTTTTTTAGAAAAGTAATATGTATTAGTAACTTATTACTTTCACTTAAAAGTAACTAGTAATAGTAAGTTATTACTCTTATAAGTAACTAGCACAACACTGAGAGCGAGATCTAGCTTTGGCAAGCCTAGCTTGGGGTGTTAGGTAGGGTTTGGCTCTGTAGAGAGCTCCAGGTTTGGAATGCTCTTTTTTGATAGTGTGGGAAATATGAATATCAAATTTGAGGTGGTAATCTATTATTATACCAAGGAGTTTGGTCAGTTGGCTCTATTTTTGTGCCATTTGCAGATTTAATACAGAGGGGTAGGGAGCTGAGCTTGGTAGTTTTGTTTGCGAAAATGATTAACTTAGTCATTTTTGGGTTTAGAATTAGTTGGTGGTTAGATAAGAATGTTTCGATCTCCTGGAATGCTTTTTGCATCTTAGCTTGTAGTTCAAGTGCAAAAGGGGTGGAGCAGACAAGGGAGGTATCATCTGCGTATTGTATGATTGAGGCAAGTTGGGTTGCTGTATTAATGTTATTAGTAAATATGATGAAGAGAGGGCCAAGAATAGAACCTTAGGGTAAGCCAGTGGTTACTGGTAGAAGTCGGGAGAGATCATTCTTCCATTTAGTAGCCTGTTGACGGCTTGATAGATAACTGAAGAACCATGACAAGGATGCTTGACTGAAGATGAATGTAGCAAGTTTGTGGAGAAGTAGTTGGTGGGAGATGGTGTCAAAAGCTTTTGACAAGTTGAGGAAAATTGCAGAGACTAGTCAATTGTTCATAAGGTGGTGAATAGTATTGTTGAAGGATAACAAGGCTGTGTTTGTACTGTAATGGGGTCTAAAGCCGTGCTGGGTATCTGATAGAAGATTGTTAGTGGCTAGGTGGTCGAGGAGTTGCAGGTGAATACATTTTTCTAAGATTTTGGCTATGGGTGGGAGGATAGCTATGTGGGGGTAAGTTTGAGATGTCTCTGGAGGTGCCACCCTTGTGGAGTGGGATGATGTGCGAGACTTTCCAGCGGAGTGGCACATATTGTTTGGAGATAGAATGACTGATTAGTATAGAGATAGGATATGCAATGGATGGAGCCGTTACTTTTAGGAATTAATTTGGTAGTTGATCAGCTGCTAGACAGCAGGGTTTTAGTTTGCTTAGGAGCTTTTTGATGTAAGATGTCAGAATAGGTTTAAAACAGGAGGAGTTTGAGGTGGCGGTTTTCAAGGAGGCAGGAGATAGAGTTAATGAAGTCTCAGTTAAACTGTGAGGCTAAGGGTTCACTGGTATTGGCTGTGGAAGGAGAGGGGGTGGAGGAGGGAGATGACTGAATGCCAGAATTTTTGTGAGTTGTGTAGGAACTTTTGTTGAGAGGTTTGGAAATAGTCTTTTTTTATCAATGTTAATTTTCTTTTTAGCTTAATTTCTTAATTGCTGATAGGTGGTGAGGTCAGTTTTGCTTTTGGAGGATAGGTATAGGGCACTAGCTCTGTCCGTCTGTTTAATCAGCTGTTTAGCATCATGGGAAAGCCATGGCAGTTGTTTGGATTTTATGCAAATTTTCCTGGTGGGGACTAGGTTATTTAGTATTTCAAGGAATTTGTTGTTAAAGAATTTGACTGCTAGGTCCAAGTTTAGGTTAATTAATGGGGACCAATCACACAGTTTTAGTAAAAGTTTGAATAGACCAGGGGAGAAATGTTTTGTACTGCGGATGTATTTGAGGGATTGCATGATTGAATTTTAATTCTTCTTCTGAGTAGAAATGTAGGGGCATGGTCACTAAGGCTGATATGAAGGCAGCCAGCTTGGTCACTCTGGTTTGACTTGTTAGTTAATATCCAGTCCAGAAGTGACTCTTTTTTTAGTGTGTTTATCTGTTAGAGTGGGGAAGTTTATAACTTGGGAGAAACTGTACAGACTGATAAAGTTGGTGGGGCAATTAGAGGAGCAGGAAAGCCAGTCAAGATTAAAATCACCTAGGATGATAGTTTCTGCACTGAAAGTGCAGGATGACCAAGACAGGAGAAGTTCTATGTTGGGAAGATTGTTTTCAGAGGGGAGATATGCAGCTATGATCATCATCTTCTTTTGGCTGTTCCCATTAGGGGTCGCTACAGCGGATCATCTGTTTCCATTTCTTCCTGTCCTCTGCATCATGCTCTTTCACACCAATCGCCTGCATGTCCTCTCTCACCACATCCATAAACCTTATCTTAGGCCTTCCTCTTTTCCTCTTACCTAGCAGCTCCATCCTTAGCATCCTTTTCCGAATATACCCAGAATCCCTTCTCAGCACATGTCCAAACCAACGCAATCTCGCCTCTCTTACTTTGTCTCCAAACTGTCCAACCTGAGCTGACCCTCTAATATACTGATTCCTAATCCTGTCCATCCTAGTCACACCCAGTGCAAATCTTAATATCTTTAACTCTGCCACATCCAGCTCTGACTCCTGCCCTTTTGTCAATGCTACCGTCTCCAACCCATATAACATAGCTGGTCTCACTACGCTCTTTTAGACCTTCACTTTCACTCTTATTGGTACCCGTCTATCACAAATCACTCCTGACACTCTTCTCCACCCATTCCACCCTGCCTGTACTCTCTTCTTCACCTCTCTTCCACACTCACCATTACTCTGAACTGTTGATCCCAAGTACTTAAACTCATCCACCTTTACTAACTCTACTCCCTGCATCCTCAGCATTCCTCTACCCTCCCTCTCATTTACACACATATATTCTGTTTTAGCCCTGCTGATCTTCATTCCTCTCCTCTCTAAAGCATATTTCCACCTCTCCAGTGTCTCCTCAACCTGGTCCCTACTCTCACTACATATCACAATGTCATCTGCAAACATCATAGTCCACGGGGCCTCCTGTCTAATCTCATCTGTCAACCTGTCCATCAGCACTGCAAATAAGAAAGGGCTCAGAGCTGATCCTTGATGTAATCCCACCTCCACCTTAAACGTACCTATCACTCCCACCGCAGTCCTCACCAATGTCACACTACCCTTGTACATATCCTGTACCACTCTTACATACTTCTCTGCCACTCCCGACTTCCTCATACAATACCACAACTCCTCTCTAGACACCCTATCATATGCTTTCTCTAAGTCCACAAAGACACAATGCAACTCCTTCTGACCTTCTCTGTATTTCTCCAACAACACTCTCAGAGCAAATATTGCATCTGTAGTGCTCTTTCCTGGCATGAAACCATACTGCTGTTCACTAATCATCACCTCCCTTCTTAACCTAGCTTCCACTACTCTTTCCCATAACTTCAAGCCGTGACTGATCAATTTTATCCCTCTGTAGTTACTGCAGCTCTGCACATCACCCTTATTCTTAAAGATAGGTACCAAAACACTTTTTCTCCACTCCTCAGGCATCCTCTGACTTTCCAAAATTTCATTAAACAATCTGGTTAAAAATTCCACTGCCATTTCTCTTAAGTGCCTCCATGCTTCCACTGGTATGTCATCTGGGCCAACAGCCTTTCCATTCTTCATCCTCTTCATAGCTATCCTTACTTCCTCCTTGCTAATCTGCTTCACTTCCTGATTCACTATCCCCACATCATCCAACCATCTCTCCCTCTCATTCTCTTCATTCATCAACCCCTCAAAGTACTCTTTTCATCTACTCAACACACTCTCCTCACTTGTGAGCACGTTTCCCTCACTGTCCTTTATCACCCTTACCTGTTGCACATCTTTCTCAGCTCTGTCCCTCTGTCTAGCCAATTGGTACAGGTTCTTTTCTCCCTCTTTAGTGACCAGTCTCTCATACAACTCTCTATATGTCTTATCCTTAGCCTTCGACACCTCTCTCTTTGCCATGAGCCTAATCTCCTTATACTCATGTCTACTTTCTTCATCTCTTTGACAATCCCATTTCTTCTTCGCCAGCCTCTTCCTCTGTATACTCTCCTGTACTTCCTCATTCCACCACCATGTCTCCTCGTCCCCCTTCCTCTGTCCAGATGTCACACCAAGCACCTTCCTAGCAGTCTTCTTTACTAGCTCTGCTGTAGTTACCCAGCTATTCTGTAACTCTTCATTGCCTCCCAGTGCCTGTCTTAACTCTTCCCTGAACTCCACCTCACAATCACCCTTTTTTAACTTCCGCCATTTAATCCTTTAAATCCTTAATTTAATTTAATCCTTGGCACTACTTTCACACTCCTCCTCCGCTTCTTGATCACCAACATCATCCTGAGACCACCACTCTATGCTGCTTAACTAAACTTTCCCCAGATATGCAGCTATGATAATCATGGCTTTATAAGGATTTATATGAAGGCGAGTGATTAGAGTTTCAGCACTGGGGATGTTTGGAGAGTACAAATTAGTTTTTCTAGCTTTAGAGCGTCTTTAAACATAACTGCTACACTACCACCTCTTTTGATTAGTCTATCCTGTCTAATAACATTATAACTGCTGTAAGTAATTTCTGTCTCTTTGATGTGAGGTTTTAACCAAGTCTCTGTTATAATGACTGCGAGGAAAGTAGGTGGCTAGAACAGCATGAAATTCAGTTATTTTGTTTACAAGGTTTCTAAGACTGAAATTGGTTATTAGTAGGTCTGATTTAGAGGCATGAGGTAGAGAGCTATGTACCTTAATTAAGGAGGGAGTGAGATTTGAGGAGTGTTTGAGAGAGTTTGGGAGGTGAGGTTGAGTTGGGGACTGAACATTGTTGGGATGGATATCAGCTTGTAATTTGATATGTGTAAGGGAGTGCAGTTATTAGATTTTTTTTAGTTTGGTAGTGGTCTGGTAGAATCTGAAAGTGGGTAGTTGCATGTTTGAGCATTTTATATATTTGAATGGAAAAAGGAGAGAGTAGGAAGAATTGTATAGTTGCGAGCATATGTGGCTATAAGGTATGAGTGGTCGTTGATGATTAGTTTGACTTTGTGCATGAGGGTGATGATAATTTATGCAAATATTGTGTAAGTTGGAGGATTTGCAGGCTAGGAAGAGAAGGCCAGTTAGAACAGTGTACCAGTAAACTGAGTAGTGAGGCTGCATATTTGGGGTATGTTCAGAAAGAAAAATGTAGATAAGTGGGGATAGAGCAATCTGAAGGTGAGGAGGAGAAAATAAAAAAAAATAGTGGTTATATCACAGTTGAGAGGTAGTACAAGTACAGATGGGTGTAGTGGGTGGTGTGATGGGGGGTGGGTGTGATTGGATGACAGTAGAAAGGGTGTGGTGGGTGGTGTGAGGGGACAGTGAGTGTTATTGGATGACAGAAGAAAGAGGTGCGGTGTCTTTAGCTATAAATCTAAGGAAAGTGGGGGTGGGTGGAAAAGGCAGTAGAGTAGGGGAGCTGAGTGAGCCCAAGCATAGCAAGGGTGAACGGAGTGGGTACAAAGCGTGACTATCAGTAGTGTTGAAAAAATAATCAATGAGCCAGCCTGCGACAATTCAAAGTAGCTCTGTAGATTGAAGCACTACTCAATGAAATAATTAAATATAAGTATTAATTATCTAAAGTTTGCAGAAGGCATAATAGAGGTAGGTCACTTATAAGGAGACAACTTGTATTCACTGTGACCAATTATCGGAGAAAGGTTCAGAGTGTAGTAGAGAGCTCTAAGGGGGGTGGGACTACTTAACATAGAGCATTGCTATTATCAGTTGATATCAATTCATGTAATCCATACAAACCTAGATTTACAATGTACTTACAGGCTCGCAGGGAGAAGTGTTTTTTGTCAGCTGCAGTTTGACCTGCTTTTGATGCACTATGCTCTGTCTCTCCAAGGAGGTACTGAATAGATCGGAGCTGGAAACAAGGGTCTGTCAGAAGCACAGATGTTGCACGATCTCTCCTGGAAAAAAAGAAAGTTGTTTTGTTTACAAATAAGATTTACTGATGCCAACACATTTTCAACCAGCAAAATATCCTTGTGGATTAAAATCAAGCTGTTCAGTCCATAAGGCTTTCTTTTCCCTATATTTAAGTATGCTCTTAATGCTGTTTTACTTTTATATGTTTTACTTCAAAGATTAATGAAAACAGTTCTGCAGGCTGATCTAGCCTACAGGAATGCCACAATGATAACAATACAGGACTGACCTTTTCAGATCGCTGCATGTCTTTCCGGAATAGGAAAAACATTTTGTATTACTTTATGTTTCACAAAAATAAATTAATTCATCGCTGAAGAATGTGCAAATAATATTGGATGCATAAACTGTGAAGAAACTGTACTGAGATAAAACAAATGTGTTTGCTTTCAGAAATAAAAATAAATATTCATAGTTAAATACTAGGCAGTACATTGCTGTCAAAGACCAAATGTGAGAATCAGATCCTGTACCTTGTGTTCATGAGGTAAAAAAATTAAACATTATGCCAACTTGTTATGACAAAACTGTAAAGTAAAATATAATGATCTTCCCATCAATCATGCAGCAAAGTTGTAGAACAAAACATATGGTGCTGTATAGGAATCATGCAGTTACTTATATTCTACAGTACAAACTCATGCCTGTGAAACAATTTTCAAGCATTCAGGCAATCATTAGCAGAGTTTTCATTTCTTCTTTAGGATTTTCACATACAAGCTATAAGTGGTCCCTTCCAACAATGTAGACAAAATGTTACAAATGGAAACTTTACCTTAAGGAAATAATGACCATGGAAAACACAATTAATGCAGTCCCTTTTAGGATTTCCAAGTACTGCCTCATTTCAGGATACCGTCCCCCCAACAACATTTCAAAGTTTTAAAAGTGATTTTAGACTGCAGCTACTGACACTTTTTGCTATACTTCTAAAGTGCGCACAGTAATCTGCAGTTCTGGGAAAGAAGCTGTTCTGGGACACATGCTCAAACCTGGATGTCACTTGCTTCCGAGATTGTGAATTTGTAGTTTGGACTTACAAGCCACAGATACACAGACACTGGTAAAACATTCAGCCTACTGGTAGAGACACGGATAGACAGGCTTTTAGAACACAGAGTTCTTTTTACATGCCATGGGTCTCTTTTAACACATTTATTTTGTATTTCATTGCGCAAGTATAAAGCAGCTTGCATATTTCATTTTAAAAACTGCCTTGATTTTATTTATTCAGGTAAAAAAACTCCTACCGTTCAATTTTAATTGATTCTGGCTGGAGAATTAGTTATTTGTCTAAGGGTATATGTACTGAACTTGTATAACATCAATAAGTTGTTCATGCCTTTCAAGTGTAACTGCTATAGCCACAGCTATCAAACACTAATATTATGGTCGGCTTCAGGACTTCCAAAATGGCCACTAATAAGCATGCTAACAGGGTCTCTTCCCAGTAGAATATAACTGGTGGTAAAGGCTAGTAAAGGAAGTTAAACAGGAGAAAATTTAGATCCTGGCTGAAGAATAACCTGTCTGGATGTCAACTAGGAAAAAAACTGGGCGACATATGGAAAACTGAAGAAAAATTAAGAGGAGAAAGTTGTGCTAGACAAAGACTGCATAAAGATTCAATGGAAAGATCAGTTTATGGTACAGAGGCTTGATATGGGTTATAGAACTCTGAAGAAGACATCTCCAAAATAAACTTTTTTTTAAATAAGTAGAGCAATACATGAATACATTAAATCAAACAAGAAAAAAATGAAAAAACAGTTCTTTCAAACCATACATGTTCTTCATATAGCAGCTTCCCTGGTGCCCTTGCCAAATTTTCCCTAGTAGTATGACTACTACTTTGGGTTTTCCTCTGAAAATAAGCTACTACCCTAATAGGGCTATCTTGATTAAATAAATAAATAAATAAATAAATTATAGATGTTTGTTTGACATGCCTGCAGTATTTTACTTCTGAAGATGTCCCTCCAGTCTTGTGCTGCTAGGCAGCCAAACTATCTACATTCTTTCATTTTGTATATTCATTTCTACTGGTTGTTCATTCCAGCCGTCAGTGCACATTTTTAATGTATTCCTTTTAACTTCCATTAGTTATTTCAAAAACTGTAGCTACTTTAAAAAGGCCAATCTTAACTATCCAAACACAGTGATTCCACAGTCTTATAATCATGCACAGTTTGAAAAGAAGAAAAGATGCATTCCAAAAAGCCAGGAGGCAGTTTACTCTGCAACTGAGAATCGCTCACTCTGAAGCGTGATAATAAATGCGGCTTTAACCATACAGCTTAGAAAATTAAACTAAATATTTTTTTTGCATTGGTGCTTACTGATTTTAATAGCTTTAAAATATCTTCCAGTGTGCATCCTGTACATCTTAATTATGTTAAACATCCTTGCCTATACATATATTACCTGCATTTAAACAACTTCCCCTCAGTATTTCAAGTGCATTATTTCTGTGGATCTTTATATCTAGCCTACTTTCAGTTAACATACTTGTTTCATTAAGAGGGATAAAGCCCTAATTATGGCCCAGTCTACCAGAGTTTGATTAGCATCTCAGGTGACTGATGGAGCAACAAAGAGGGTGACTGAAAGAGCGGCAGGAAGGATGGGCATTAGTTGATGACACTGCCTTAGGGGAAGCATGGTCGAAAAAGAGGAGTTGCCCAGCAGTAAGAAAGGATAGGCATTAAGTGATGGCCCTCCCTTAGGGGAGAGATGGTCCAGAGAGAGAGAGAAGTTGCCTTTAGATGAATCAAAGAGCATGGAAGGTGGGGCAAGGAGTGTGCAAGACATCTAAATGGGAAAGAAAAAAAAAACAGGATTGAGTTGGAGATGGATGAGACCCCCAGGATGCCCTTAGGATCCACGACTGGCCCTAGTGATACTAGAGTAAGTCCAGGAGGGGTAGGAGACAAGCTGGTAGACCCGGCATAGATACAGGGCACTGGGGTGGGACAGTGAAAATAATGTCCCAAGGGGGATTAGCAAAAAAAGAAGTTATGTACTCACCATAACGCTCCATCTGTATTGTTGATGTTCATCTCTCTTCACATGTGGGGTTCAAATCCAGTTCCTTGGATCCAAATCGACCGTTAGCAAGCTCGTGGCAAGCAAAATGCTCTTGGACACTTCCCCTTACCCACAATGCATTTCTCCCCATTACTAAAAGATCTTGTTTGCTGTGATTATATCAGCAGAAAGAGAAAAGTTAGTATTTAACACACAAAAGAGCCTTAAGTGAAATAAATTCTGGAGGATAATGAAATCCAATCTAACACTAAAGATCCCCTTCCCATTCAACCAGGAAACCAATGGAAGGGGGTTGGACGGTGGAGTTGTGAGGAGAGATGAAAAAAACGACAATACAGATGGAAACTTATGGTGAGCACATAACTTCTTTATCTGATACTGTCAATTTTTCATCTCCTTCTCACATGTGGGACAGAGTCCCTAGCTACCATTATCCTGGGTGCATTCACAGGAGAATTTTCCTCAGAACTATCATGTCAAAGGAGGCCCTTCTCCTGGAGACCAAATCTAATTTGTAATCAGTGCTAAAGGTATGAAAGTTTGCCCACGTGGCTGCTGCCCAAATATCATCCAAAGAGGTATTGGTCTGGAAGAGTGCAGATGTGGCCACTGCTCCGGTAGAGTGAGTTTGAATGGACTTGTCAGGTTTCATGCCCTTTGAGGAAGAAATAAAGGAAATACAACTAAACAGCCACTTAGATAAAGTAACTTTGGTAACTGGTATGCTTAGGGTAACTTAGGGACTGCAAATGCAATAAACAGTTGTTTTTCTCTCCGAACCTCTTTGGTTCTATTCAAATAGAAACGTAACTGTCTATGAATATCCAACAAATTCGCCCTTATTACTAAAATTAGGAAAGAAAACAGGCAAATGTATAGTCTGATTAATATTTATTTGAGAAACAACGTTGGGCAAGAAAGAGGAGTTGGTACACAAGAGACTATGTCTTTATGAAAAACCAAATACAGGGATTGAGAGGATAGTGCTTGAATCTCTGACATCTGTCTCGCAGATGTGATAGCCACCAAAAAGAGAGTTTTCCAAGTAAGGTACTTAATATTGCAAGTTGCTGCATGTTCAAAGGGTGGTTGAGTAATCAGATATAGGACCAGATTTACATCTCAAGGAGGAGAGGGATCCTTGTGTGGGGGTTTCAATAACATGGTCCCTTTTAAGAAGACTTTACAAAGCTTGTGGGAAATCAAGGATACGTTATCTGTCCCAATGTGAAACTCTGAAATGGCTGCTAACTGTACCATAATAGTAGATGCTGCTGTTCCATCATTGAAAAGGTGAGCTAGGAATTACAGAATGAAATGAATGGGAGCCATGATGGGATCGATATTGTGTTGATGTGCCCAAATTACGAACCTCTTCCGTTTACTTCTATATAGTTTCTGAGTAGATGACTTATGAGAGGATATCAAGATATGATGGACCGGGGAGCAGAGCATAGCTTGTCTGGCAATCGATGAAACTAGAGGAATGAAGCTGTCAGCTTGAGATTGTGAAGGCTGGGATGAGTCATTCCTGTTGGCTGTGACAACAGACTTGGAAAGAGATCCAGAATCCAGGGATCCTTGTGCAGATTAGGCCCAAAGGAAGGGAAACCATTTCAAGGCCAAAAAGGGGCAATGGGGATTACTGTCTTCTTCAACCTGTTGGCTTTCTGAAGGATTTTAGGAATCAATTGAATGGGGGGGGGGAGGCATACAGTAGTCTGGGGGGCCAACTGTGTATTACAGCATCCCTTGGGGACTGCCCCAGTAGGGGAATTAGGGTGAAGTAGCTGCTGCATTTATTGTTTAGAGGACAGGCAATGGCCCCATGAGCAGAAAATATTGTCCACTATAATCTGGTTGAGGGACCACTCGTGCGGCATAAGAATGGCTCTGCTTAACTTGTCCACTATGACACTGGATCTCCCCGGAATATGTGTTGCTATCAGAAAGCAGTTGTATGAGATCACCCATTGCCACACTCTGAGCACTTCCTGACAGAGAGGATGCAATCAGGTTCCTCCTTGTTTATGTACCATACTACTGACATGTTGTCTGATTGAATCGCTACTGTCCCTAGAGGGAGGGCAGTCTGAAATGCTTGCAATGCTAGAAGCACCACAATCATCTCCAGGATGTGGGAATCGTCCGTGGTCACCGCAGCCTGTGGCTGAAGGGGAACAAATGGTCAACCTTGTGTCACCTGTTGTGAATGGATCCATCATGAAAGATTCTTTTTGCATACGTCCGTTATGAGGATTGGATGAGACATCAATTGACAAATTACTGACCATTGAGAGGCTAGAAGCCATTGCAAAATTCGCATGTAAAACCTGGCCAGTGGAACCAACACAATTGTGCAGCCATAGATCCTAAGGCCTGTAGAACATGATGAGCAGCCACCTTCTTGTTTCTGATCAACTTTGCAGTCTGCCTTCTGATTATTAAAATTCTTAATGGAGGAAGTTTGGCAATCATCTGACTGGTGTCTAGCAGGGCTCCTATGAACTCTACTGCTTGAGTGGGTTCTGGATGAGATTTTTGATGCTTTATGCATATTTCTGAACAAATCTGAAGAACAGAGTCTCTTGCATGAACTAGTAGATGCCTGGTCAGGGTAGAAATGAGCCAGTCATCTAATTATGGAAACACCTGGAATCCTCGTCATCTCAGGTGAGCTGCAACCACTGCCATGCATTTGGTGAATACACTGTGGGCAGCAGTGAGACCAAAGAGCAGTGCTCTGAACTGATAGTGACTGGCTCCCAGCCAGAAGCATAGAAATCTTCTGGAGCACCCACCCATCTATATGTGCTACTACGCATCCTGGAAATCTACAGAGCACATCCAATCGTCCTGTTCCAGAAAAGGAAGTATGGACTGTACTGTGACCATTTGGATCTTGCATCTTCGAACCGATTTATTTAATTTGCTGAGATCCGATATTGGTCTCCAGTCCCCTGTTTTCTTTGGAACCAAAAAGAACCTTGAGTAAGTTCAGAAACTCTCTGGTGTCGGGGGACTTCTTGGAGGACTCTTTTTTTTTTTAATTTGTGAGACTGCTTGATCCCTTTGACTGGGTGGACCCACACTTTGGAAGTCATCTTCTGCCAGGCTCTCCAGTGCAGGGATAGATGACCCCCGATTGTCTCCAGAGGTGGACAATCGGGCCTCCTTTCAGGAGAGCTGAAAAGGTTTCCTGAAGAACATTTCTCAGGAACCTTGGTTTTGCGGACCTCCTCTGCCATGAGGGTGACATCTTCAGTTATTGTTTCCCCCTCTACCTCTACAGGAAAAATCTCCACGTGTCTTGGTAGGACCCTTGCGACTTTTTGAACCACATTTTTCTGGTGCCCCTCTGACCTTTAGGATAGGATCTCTGAGCAGCCTAAAAATGCATGCCCATGGCAGAAACATTCTTACCTTCCTTCTCACACCTGGACAGTGTATCTTTAACTTAGGGGCCAAAAAGAGATATGCCATCAAATGGGGAATTGATGAACAAAGACTTAAAAGGTTCCGCAAAATCGCAAAGGCACATCCAGGCATGCATCATCATACAGCTGCTGGAACCTGCCACTCTACTCGTTCCTTCGACTGCATGTGCAATGCCTCATGGAAGAGTTAGCTACTGAATTGTAGGGTGGCTCACTGGGAAGCTACTTTCTCTTTAGCTCCCTCGGCTTCTGCTCCTTGAGGGTATCTGAGTGCTCCTTGATCAGATCCCTTTGTAACCTTGTGAAATGTGAAAGATAATTCAGCGACCGCAAGGCAAAGGTTGCCATGGAGAAGACATGCTTCCCACATCTATCCATCATCCTACAATCCTTACTAGGAGGGTGGATAGTTGAGTTCTCCTCAGAGACTTCCTTCTTGGTCACTGCTGTCATGACCATGTCTACTGCAACCCAGTCTCCCACGCCTGCCGTGAGATCAAACCTATGAGCTCATCAGTGGGCAGAGTCACCTAGGAGGTACAAGGGCAGGAACAGAGGGCAGCCAGGTACACAGAATTCTCAGGCAAATGACTGTTGAACTGGAGAGATTCCAGAGATTCTCAAGCAAAGGAAACGTCCTTGGGGGGGGGGGGTGACCATAAGGAACCTTCACCCTCATCGAGGTCAGTGTCTTTCATGGCTGACTCCTCCATAGAGTCCAAATGCTTCCTCTTGCATAATCTCTTCAGAGGGACTTCCTCAGTGGGGCAGTCTGGGGAAGTATCAGGAGAGTCAGGAGTACCCTGACAGTTATCTTGGCACCTGGGGTCCTGCTGTTCCTGTGGAACATGGTGGGATGAAGAAGAATGCAAGGTATCTGCACTGGATAACAGATCTGAGAGGGCAGGTGACATTTTTGATGCAGTGGCAGCTATAGCCCTCTCCAAAGCCCCAAAGGCTGACTGCTCCTGAATGGAGGAGAACTCCGGCTCAGATAAACCATGCTTTCTGGATAGGGACACCTCCAGTCCGGAAGACAACTCAACAGGGAGTGAAGCTGGAGCAGATCTCACCTTCACCAAAGCCCCGAAGTGCATCAACTGCTCCAAAGACCTGTAAGTTGACAGCAGCCAAGGTTTAAGGTTTATGAGGCAAGCTACCACTCTAGGGGTTCTCCGTCTCTGAAAAAGCCAATGAGCTCCAAGCAAAATGTCTGATCTGAGGAAGAAGACAACCTCAGATCCAAACTTAAAGGCACTGGGCATATCAGATCCATAGACCCTGAAGCTTGCCTTGAAGTTGGAGGTGGAGGAGTGGACGGCTTAGGCAGACCTGGAACCGAATGGGTCGAGGCTGAGGGAGACTTAGTGATACCCTGCACCCATAAGATCTTCTGCAACATCCGTTCCACATCTTCTTCGGTCAGGCTCCCGGTCAAAAAGGAGGACAAGGCAGAAGGAGATCTTGGCCTTGATAGAGGGACAGTACCCTCGAAGGAACTGGGCTGTATGAGGGAGAGTACCAAGTCCTTGGTAATGTCAAAATTGGTTTAAAAGGACTAAGTGTCAGATCCGACAGCAATGGATTTGATCCATCCTTGCTAGATAGGATCAGAGCCGGATCCAATGGAGTAGTGTTTGGTGCCGAAGGTACAGATCAGATCCTAGACTCCTCGGATGAGGGAGATTTCAACGTTTTTGGTTTTGGCTACGAAATGTCTGTTGGCGCCAAGGAAGGTCTCTTTTTGCATTGTCCAAAGATCTACAGGACAGGGATGAAACAGGGCTCGAATGAGTCAATTTTGTTTTATTAACTGAATTGGACTTTTCTTTACCTCCAGAAACTGCGTTTCCAAACATGGAAGGCAACATACCCCTTAGAATGAGCTTATTCAATTAAAGCTCGATTGTCGAAGGAATGGCATATAGCACATTCCTCTTGTAGGTGAAGAGGCCCATGGCAATATATGCAGAGGCAGTGCGAGTTACTTACTGGAATTTTATGACCGCACTTTGTGCACTTTTTGAAACCAGCTGGTTTCTCCTGTTTCTCCACCATGACAGAAGTGGACAAGCAGAGAATACTCACACAGACACATGCACACAGACAAAAAAGGACAGAGAGAAGAAGATTTTTTTTTTGACAGAGAGCAGAAAGAAGGGGAGAGCTACTAACAGTAGGAGACAAAGAAATACCTAAAAAGGTGAAAGGGGAGGGAAGTAACCTATAAAAAAAAGTGGCTACTGGCGGGAAGGAAGAAGGAAAAGTGAAAGTAACCTAAATAAAAGATGGTTACTACTAGAAAGGACTCTAAGGTAGGAAAAGGAGACAGAAAATAATAACTACACTAGGAATATAAGAAATTAGAGAGAATTATTATTAGAGAATTATATTCTCTAATAATAATTCTCTCTAATTTCTTATATTCCTAGTGTAATTATTAGAGAATTATATTTCGCGGTGGTGCAGCGGTAGCGTTGTTACCTCACAGCAAGTGGTTCTCCCATTCGATTCTCGGCTGGAGTGCGGGAAGCGCCTTCTGTGTGGAGTCTGTATGTCCTTCCCATAGTTGGGTGGGCGTTCAAAAGACATGTGTGAATGGGCGTGCCTTCGTTGAAGGTTGGGTGTCGTGCTGGCAACTCGGCACCGTGAAAATCTACTGCCAATCATTAATGGACCGGAGTTCCGCTGTGGCGACCCCTAACCGGGAAAAGCCGAAAGACAACAGCAACATACTTCTGCCACCATCTGGGCATCTCCTTGATTACATTTTGTTTTGTGAAAATGGGCATTTAATTGCACCACTACTGATTTGAATAACTACTACTTGGATAGATTACACTGTAATAGCAGAACATCTAATAAGGATCACGTTTGACACAGGACTTAAAATATAGAAAGACAAAAGTAGAATAGCTTGGCTGGAAACAATATAAAGAGACCAAAATATTAAATTCAGCATTAAAGGCAACAGGCCAGGCACTGGATTGTCTGCAGCTGATTTTGAGAGTATAAGAAGGTGGAAAAGAGGTTGCAAACATTCTCTCAGGAATCATGAAGAGGTATTTACTTTTAATTGGACTAGGTGACTGTGCTTAATGTATAATATAGGACAGAGAATGTATGCGATTAAAACTATTTAAGGTGGAACATTAGTAAATAGGAAAGGCAATGAAAAGGGTAGGGATATTAAGAATTAAGATCAAACAATGAAGGAATGTTTTATTACAGCAAAGGAGATTGTCATGTTGAAAATAAAGAGGAATTTGTCTGGCTAATTTAGATGATTATGCGTGAATTTCGTTTGAATTAACTATCATTTTATATAGTTATCACAGGTTTCAGTTTTTGAAACTATGAGATGGGAGAAAGAATGTTCCAAAGTGGAAAGGCCTAGCAACCAGTATGATTACAATGAAAGAATTACTTATGTATTATGCATAATCATTTTGTGTACAGAGCAGGTTATAAGATAAGTGTTCAAGGAATTCTTCCAATTCAGTATTAATGTTAGAGATTTCTTTTATGAAAATGAAGCAATACCTAGCACTTTTTGTAGATAAATGGAGTTAATGAAATGGAAATGGAAAGTATAAATGAAAGTTTTTTTTCATGCTGCTCTGAACTGTATGGCAATGTAGATTATTCTCATAGCAATGCTTATTGTTTGATTGACACTTTGTGTGTTTTTTCTAAGAGTAGATTTACTCCACCTTACATGAATGAAAAAATTATACATTTTAAGTTCCATGCTAAATTTTGCAATAGAAGACTTATATAAAGAATTTTTTGGCTAATAAATCACAAATATGTTATAATTTAACACACAATGAATGGAATGCTTTGCAGGAATTGAGGGATAGTAAAGATTTGTTCATAAAACCTGCGGATATGTTCACAACTTGTTGTTAGCACTAAATAAGCTAAAAATTACTACAGCACTCAATCTTCCTCTTTACCTAGAGGAAAACAGTTTTTGTACTTACTTTCCTCACTTGCTTAGAGAAAAGCAGCTCTTATACTGACTTTCCTCACTTGTCTAGAGGAAAGTAGTTTTTTATTCAGGCACGTCCAAGGGTCTGCTCCCAGTGTTCTCTCCTGTCTATATGATGAATCTGGGCATCTTGAAGCAATGTAGCAATTGCTTCATGTACACAGACAACCTTCTTCTCCTACCACCCAACAACACAACCTGTGAGAGATGCACTTATCTAGCCAAACTGGTGGTAAAGCTCACTCCAACCAAGACTGAACTTGACAGTCAAGAGGAGAGGGTAAACACTTTTTTTTTTTATTTTTTTATTTACATTTGTTGACCGGGCTAGTCTAACTGGATATATGTCCATTTTCAGTAGAGGCCCGGGGAGAAAAGCTCCAAGCATAGACAGAAAAACTTATTATACAATATTAATATAAAAAATAAGCTATTATCAAGTACAGATAATAACAATATTGGAATATTTGTGAAAGAAAAAAAAGAAAAACAAAAAATATTGTGTGCCGAGTTATTTAGAGGGGAATGAACTAAGAACAAATACAGAAGAATAAGCAATATTTGACAGAGAAAAAAAACACAGAGAGTAATACATTTTAAAAAAGTTATAAAAAGTTTTTTTTTTAATTAGTTTATTTGTTAGTACGGGTAGGAAACATAGTACAGCAAAAAGGACATTGAAAGGTTTGAGCAATATAGTACACTGGAGAAGTGAAGTAAAAGGGAGAGCAGGAATGGGTAAAGTGGAAAATCAGTCAGGGTTTGTGCAGGGACAAAGCCAGTGAGTTTTAAAATGTTCTTTGAGATGCTTTTTTAAAAGATGTGTGGAAGAGAGAGTAGAAAGTTCACTTGGAAGCTGGTTCCAGGCTTTTCCCACTGTGTTAGTGAAAAGTGAGTCCCCAGCTTTGTTGTTAGATTTAATAGTGGAAACTAGAAGCTTATTGGCTGAGCGAAGAGTTGTTAAGGTTTTTGTAAGGGGTAGTCAGAATAGTGAGGATTGGGGTATTATTAGGGTGGTAAAGTATCTTTTGGGTTATAGTAAGTTGATGACAGGGTAGTTGGTGCTGCAGTTCTAACCATCCCAATTGTTTGAGGTTGAGACAGTGGTGGGTTCTAAAAGGGTTGCCAGTGGCAAATCTGGCTATGTTATTATAGCTAGTGGCAAGTTTGTTAAGGTTGTTTTTAGAAAGGTTAGTATAAATGGCAGGAGCATAGAACAGGGTAGAGATCAGGTGAGTCTGGGCTATAGTGGTTCTGGCTGTTGGTGTAAGGAAGGGTTTGATTCTATACAGGGAACCTAGCTTTTTGTTGACAGATTTTATGGTAGTGTTGATGTGATCGTCATAGCTAAGGTTGTTGTCTATGGTTATGCCCAGGAGATGGGTTGTGGTATCAGGGGATATGGTGGTTCCATTGTTAGAGGTTATAGTGAAGAGAAATTGTGGTGATTTTAGAGTAGGAGTAAAGAGTAATAATTTTGTTTTTGTTGGGGTTCATGAGGAGGCAGTGTTGCATAAACCAATTTTCAACAGTATGAAATACAGATTGGGTGAGGGTCTGGAGTGAGGTTGGGGACCTAGCTGAGTAGATTAAAGTAGAATCATCAGCATATTATATGCAGGTGGCTTGAGGAATTTTAGTATTTAGGTCATTAATAAACATTGAAAAGAGAAGAGGGCCTAGGATAGAGCCTTGAGGTACTACAAGGTTTCTGGGGAGGGGAGATGAAAGCTTATTGTCCCAAAGGACTGCTTGATGTTGGTTGTCTAAATAGGATTTAAACCAGAGTAATGCCTGTGCATCCAGTAAATGGGCTTTAAATACCTCAATAAGCAGATTATGGTTGACCATATCGAAGGCTTTTGAAAGGTCGATAAACAAAGTGGAGGAAAGAGCGTTATTGTTACGATTTTTGTTTATACAGTCAGAAAAGGATAGCAGGGCAGTTGAAGTACTATGGAATGGTCTGAAACTATGTTGGCAGTTGGCAAGTAAATTGTTGTGGAGAAGATGGTCAAGTAGTTGATGGTGGATGCATTTTTCCATTATTTTAGCTATAGAAGAGAGTAGGGCGATTGGTCTAAAGTTGGAAATATCAGTTGATGTCCCACCTTTGTGTAGAGGAATGATGTGAGAGACCTTCCATATAAGAGGGATTTTACTTTCTGAAATAGTTCTATTAATAAGGATAGAAATAGGGTAGGCAATGGCTTTAGCTGCAATTTTCAGGTATTATGCTGGTATACAATCAGCAGAAGGGGTGCATGGCTTGAGTTTTTGAAAAAGATTATAAATGAGGGATGAAGGCACTGGTTGTATGTGAAAAGAAGGAACTGAATTTGTTGTGGTATTAGGTGGGAGGGAGCTAGTGGGTGGTAGAGTATTAGCTAGAGTTTGTATGGCTTCTATAAAGTAGTTGTTAAAGGAATCAGCTATCAGTTTAGGGTTATTGTGGGTGATTCCTGACGGGGCGGGAGACTTAAAGTGCCCTGGGTGAAGTAATTTGTTCATAGCTGACCAGAAATTTTGTGTTTTTTGTTTGTGGGTTTGTTGGAGGTGAAGGTAAAAGTTTTTTTTTTTGTCTAGCAGAATTTCTTGTTTGGTTGCATTTCTTAATTGTTTAAAGTAAAGGTGGTCAGAAGGGCTTTTAGAGGCTCTCCACTTGGCCCAGATTTAATTTCTTAGGAGGATTTTTTGCCTAGCTTGTTTTGTGAGCCATGGGGCAGTTTTGATCTTTATTCGGGATGAGCGATAGGGGTCAGGGAAATCTGGGATTTGAAGGAATTTAGTATTAAAGTAGGTGACTGCTTCATCAAGTTGAAGATAGGGCAGTGGTGACCAGTCACATGCCTTCAGTTCTGTTTGGACGGTCTCAGGGTGAAAGTTTTTTTTTTGAACAGAAGGTTTTGAAAATACTAGGATTGGGCCTATGAAGTTTTTGTTTAATTATATAGGTAAGAACATGGTCACTGATGTCATCTGGAAGGGTTCCTGGTTTATAAGCAGAAGGCTGACTGTTTATGAGAATCCAGTCTAGTGTGGTTTCCTTACCACTTTGTTTGTGGGTTCTAGTAGGGGTGGTTATCATTTGTGAGAAACCATAAAGATTTATGTGGTTAATGGTATTGGGGGACCTACAGGTAGCCCAGTCTATATTAAAGTCACCTAACACAATGGTTTCCTGGGGTAGGTGGGTAGATAGGCCACTAAGTGTATTTTCTAGAGTACTGATATTGTTACCAGGGGGAAGACAGGAACAGATTATATAGATGGATTTATAGTTATTGATTTGCAGTTTGGCTAAAAGGGTTTCTGCAATGGAGTTTGTGGGAAATGGCACATTGAAGGGCGATACTTGGAGTTCTGATTTATAAAACATGGCTACTCCCCCACCTTTTTTGGTAATATGGTCTTTTCTCAGGATGTTATATCCTGGGGGGGTAATCTCATGGTCTTTGGTTGAAGGTTTAAGCCAAGTTTCAGTAATACAGAGGATATCAAATTTGTGTATATCTAGGAGTGCATGAAGATGGGATATTTTATTGTTAATG